>NC_142653.1:45263863-45566893 GCF_055504915.1 Nelumbo nucifera | reverse complement strand
AAGGGCGGCAATTCCCTCTCAGCCAGCCCTATTCTATTATATATAAGAGCATTACATAATGTTACATAAATAGACTAGAATGCCCCTGATTAGTGATGGGACACCTAGTCAAATAAAACACTAAATAAGATTAGGCCCATTAACTAATGACTTAAGACCCAACAATGATAAACAAACAAATTAAGACAGCCGAACCAACAATGTTAATGGTGATGCAATTTTTTCTTATATCACTTTCATTATTTTTATGTGTTGGTCAAAGCTCCTATCTATTTAAAGTTTTCATTTTATATGGTTATATGGTTTCGGGCATGACCGAGTTCCAATTGCAGGGGTTACAACATTGGAATTCGTCTGATTGATGAATTCTTGGCAAAGTCTAATATCTCCAGATGTGTTGATTTCAAGGAGACTGCTGAAGTAATTGCAAAGGTCTCTCTGAACCTATATTGTTTTATGTATTTATTATTTTCTACAACTTGAAGTTCTTATTTTGAACATATTGAGTTACTTGATTCATTTAAATATACCGTTTACCTATTTGGTTGTTTCATGGATATGGTTTTAGGTATGCATTTTATCTTATTAATATGATTGATTAATTGATGAAACTAACAAAGGATTAAATGTAAAATTAAGTTTATGGACAAATACCTTAGAAACAAAGGGTTTAAAATAAGTAGGACCAATACAGAATATATGCTATGTAAATTTAATAATAGGAGTGCAAATCAGGGTAAACTTAGAGTAGAAATCTGCTGAATTAGAAAATATGAAAGAAAGTAGTTTCTTGAAGAGAGAAGGAAGAGAGAAGGAGAAGAAGAGAAGAAGAGAAGTTGAAAGAAAAGAGAGCAATAATCTGGCTGCCCCCTTCACTTATTATTTATACTAAAATAATAGAACAGTACAAAGACAACTATGCCCTTATAGGGCGGCAAAACATAAAACAGCATATATAACACTCAAAAAACATAATAAAATTTGGACTCACATAACTACTGTGGTCCCCACTTCCTATCTAACAACTAACATAAAACATCTACTCAGAAAACATCATAAAACTAATTAATCTTCAACACTCCCCCTCAAGTTGGGAGTAAATGTCACACATTCCCAACTTGCGTAGATCATGTTCAAGCTTGTTCCTTGCCACCCCTTTAGTGAGAACATCAGCCAGCTGCAAATCTGAAGAGACATAAGGCAAACAAACTTCTCCGGTTGTTACCCTTTCTCTTATAAAGTGTCTATCAAGTTCAATGTGTTTTATTCTATCATTCTAAATTGGATTGTGGGCAATATTGATTACAGCCTGATTGTCACAGTATAACATCATAGGTTCCTCTGCTTTCACCCCAATTTCACTAAAACGAGATCTAACCCAAAGAAGTTCTGAGACACCATGAGCCATAGATCTATACTCAGCCTCTGCACTTGACCTTGCCACAACCACTTGCTTCTTACTTTTCTAGGAGATCAAGTTTCCACCTACAAAGGTACACACTCCTGATGTAGACCTCCTGTCATCTAAGCATCCTGCCCAGTCTGCATTTGTATGGGATTCTAGCTTCAGATTCTCATGATTTGAGAAAAGAATGCCTCTGCTAGGGTGCTTTTTCATGTATATGCAAGTATTCTCTCAATAGCTTCTCAATGCTGAACCTGAGGTGCATACATGTACTGACTCACAACACTGACAGCATAAGAAATATCTGGTCGTGTCATACACAAATACAGCAGTCGGCCCACCATTCTTTGATATCTCCCCACATCCTTTACCAATTCACCATCCACACCATTAATTCTGTGATTTGGATCAATAGGAGTGTCTGCTGGTTTGGTCCCCAGCTTCTCAGTCTCTCGCAGTAGGTCAAGTACATACTTTCTCTGTGAAATGAAGATCCCATACTTGGATCTTGCAACTTCAATCCCTAAGAAGTATTTGAGCTCACCAAGATCTTTGATCTCAAATTCTTGCTGCAATGATTTTTTGAGATCATCAACATACACAATCAGAATAGACACCAAAGCATCTCTCCTCTTCACAAAGAGAGTGTGATCAGATTGTGTCTGTGTGTATCCAAAACGGATGAGTGCCCCTCTGAACCTGTCAAACCAAGCCCTAGGTGACTGTTTCAGTCCATATAGAGATTTTCTGAGTCTGCACACCTTTCCTTTACCAACATTTTCATAAAAGCTTGCTGGAATGTCCATATATACCTCCTCTTGTAAGTCACCATTGAGGAAAGCATTTTTGACATCAAGCTGGAACAAGGGCCATGAATAGGTGGCTGCTAGAGATAAAAGAATACGAACTGAATTCGTTTTAGCTACTGGTGCAAAGGTTTCCAGATAATCAACACCATAGGTCTGAGTATACCCTTTTGCTACCAACCTTGCCTTGTACCTCTCTATCTTGCCATCGGCCTTATACTTCACTGTGAATACCCATCGACATTCGACTGTCTCCTTGTTTGGGGGGAGATCAACTATTTCCCAAGTTTGGTTTTTGACCAAAGCATCCATCTCATCTTGCATGGCTGTTTTCCACTCAGGTTTGGAGAGAGACTTAGTAACATTCCTGGGTATAGACACAGAATCCAGGGAAGAAAGAAAAGCATGGTAGGAGGGTGATAAGGCACTGTAGGAAAGATGGTGTGAAATGCAGTGGGCTGTACACTTTTTCTTCCCCTTACAAAGTGCAATGGGAAGATCAAGGTCAGTGGGATTAGCTGCAACAATGGTGTTAGGGACAGAAACATTATCATCAGAAAACATAATAGGCTCAAGAGGAATACCTGGAAATGTATATGCCGAATCTGGAGTTTCAGAAGGACTGACAGAGAGTGGTGTGGGTCGAGGATGTGTGGAGTCAACCATCATCTGCTGGTGCTGATATTGTTGTGAGGCTGCCCGTAGTGGCTCAGGTAATGAAACTGGAGGTGCAGGTGCTGGTTGAACCGATGCTGGCTGAATTGATGTGCAGGTGGTGGCTGAACTGATGTAGATGTTGGTTGAACTGATGGAGAAACCACAGAAACAGGAAGAGGAACAGATTGTGAGTTCTCCTCCTCAAAACTCTCCCCCTAAGGAGAACCACTCGAGAAGAAGAATGTGGATTCAAAAAAGGTAACATCCATAGTGACAGATCTGCTCCTCGACACTGGGTCATAACAGCAATACCCCTTTTAGTTCTGAGCATACCCAAGAAAAACACATTTCTTGGCCTTAGGAACCAATTTCTTGCGATGAGGGCCAAGAATGTGAACAAAAGAAACACAACCAAAAACCCTCAGAGGTATATAAAATATCTCTCCATCTAGAAAAAGAAGGCTAAATGGCACCTTAAACCCCAAAGTCCGTGAAGGAACACAATTAATCACATGTACGGCTGTAAGAACTGCATCTCCCCAGAACTGCACAGGAACTGAAGCACACACCACAAGACTCCTTGCCACCTCCACAATGTGTCTGTTTTTCCTCTCAGCAACTCCATTCTTTTGCGGTGTATATGCACAACTGCTTTGATGAACTACACCATGTTCTAAGAGATACGTGGTTAGGTCTTTCTCAAAGTACTCTCTGGCATTATCTGATCTAAAAACCTTAGTTCTCACTCCAAATTGTGTGAGAACCATCTGGTGGAATTGTCGTACTAAGTTAGGAACCTCATCACGTGATCTCATCAAATATATCCAAGAATATCGTGTATAATCATCCACAAACAAGAGAAAGTAACGGAATCCTCCCATGGAAGGGATTTGATATGGCCCCCATACATCAGTGTGAACAATATTAAAAGTAGAAGTACTTCTTTTATTACTTGGTTTAAAAGACTGTCTACAATGCTTTCCTAACTGACAACTCTCACACTCCAAAGTAGATAATTGAACAGACTCAAACAATTTTGGGAAAAGACATTTCAAAGAACTAAAAGAAAGATGTCCCAAGCGATTGTGCCAAAGCATAATCTGGTTTACTGACTCTAACCCACTACTACTGCTGCTGTTAACATGATGGCCCTGATGTCTCGGAATCTCATCCAGAAGGTAGACTCCATTCACCACACGACCACTCCCAATCATCTTCTTTGACTACAGATCCTGCAAAACACAATTACCAGGAAGAAAGGTCACAGAACAATTCAAATATTTTGTCAAAGAAGTAACAGACAGTAGGTTGGTATGAAGTCTAAGGACATGTAAAACAGAGGACAGAGTTATATCATTGGTCACTCTAACTGTCCCCTTCCCAGCAATGGGCATATGTGAACCATCTGTTGTAGAGACTCTGTCTCTACCAGAGCACAACTGATAGGAACTGAAAATGGTAAGGGCATTAGTCATATGCTTAGATGTTCTTGAGTCTATAATCCAGGGAGGTCCCTCCTTACTTGAAGTGGATGCAAGATTTGCAGTTGCATATGAACTACCTGTATGTGCAAAGGAAGTGGTGTAGTTGGCTCCTGCATTTTGCTGTCCATCTGGAAGGCTAGAGCTGGGTGAATCTTTCTTACTCATAAGCTGTCCAAACCTCTCCAATTCTGTTCTCATTGCTGCTACTGCAATGGATTCCCAATCAGTTTGGGAGAGAGGGGCTGAAGAGTCTCTTGTAGTGGCTACATTTGCATTTCCCTTCTTGTTTCTTATCCGAGCAGGCATAAGATTTGGATGAAGCTTCCAACAAGTGTCCCTGGTATGCTTAGGCTTCTTGCAATAATCACACACCAAGTCCTTCTTATCTTCCCTTCTAGTCTCACTACTCCCCATGTCTCCATTCGGCTTAGGTTTTGTTGTACCAACCATAGCCGATTGGTCAATCCCAGGCTGTCTCACCATTAAATTCCTCCTACTCTCCTCTCTAGAGACAAAAGCATTGGCCTGAGAGAGTGTCACACCCTCCCTAGAAAGAATCTGCTGCCTAGCAATGTCAAATTTAGGGTTCAGCCCTGCTAAGAACTCAAAAACCCTATTCCTCTCTACCAGTTTGTGATAAGTTGCTGCATCATTTACACTTTCCCATGCCACAGTTTCTAAGTGATCTATTTCCTACCATAGGGTTTTCAGCTTGGAGAAATACACAGCAAGAGGTTTTTCTCCCTGTTTCATACTTATCACCTGATTTCTTAACTGATAGGCTCTGGCTTCATTTTGCTTATGAGAGTAGGTTTCAGTCACTCCATCCCAAATCTCCTTAGTAGTATTAGCCCATAGGAAATTTTTTGCAATATGAGGTAACATAGAATTACACAGCCAAGACATTACCATGTAATTGTCTTGCATCCATTGGGAAGAGTCTGTATCAGGTTTCTTCTCCTACCCAATGAGATACCCTAATTTTCCACGGGCACCAATAGCCATCTTAGCTGATTGTGCCCACTCCAAATAATTTGTACCATCAAGTTTTACTGTAGTAATGATCCCAGACCCGAAAATATCACTACTACCTCCAACACCCAGTCCCACAGTACCGGTAGATTTCATCTCGGTATTCCAACTCTCCATTTTACTTCAAATAGTTCAACAGTAAGAAAAAAATAGATTGGAGACCTTCAAAAAATAATTTAATACCACACACACAGAAACCAACCCTTCCGGAAGAAGAAAACCCTAGCTGGAGGGAAACCTCTCTCCTCCCCACGCCTCCCAACAGAGAGAAAAGTGAATCGATCACTCCGAGAGGCCTAGAAAATTTCAGAAACCAAACCGCCCTCTTTAGGAAATCAAAAGAAAACTAACAATACCTGGGTGCCCAAGATCAGATAAAAAACAAAGAGTCCAACTTTTCTGGGACTCTTCCCCGTACTCCAGTTCTTCCTGATTTTGATGCCGAACGGTAGATCACCTTCCTAATGTCTAGATCCCACCAAAAACTCCAAGAACTGGGCAATCTATAGTAGATCGATCAGCCCTTTACTACTTCATGCAGTCAGCTGATCTAGGGCTGCATGAGAATGCTTCAAGAAACCCTAGCCGATGCTCTGACACCAAGTAGAAATCTGCTGAATTAGAAAATATGAAAGAAAGTAGTTTCTTGAAGAGAGAAGGAAGAGAGAAGGAGAAGAAGAGAAGAAGAGAAGTTGAAAGAAAAGAGAGCAATAATCTGGCCGCCCCCTTCACTTATTATTGATACTAAAATAATAGAACAGTACAAAGACAAATATGCCCTTATAGGGCGGAAAAACATAAAACAGCATATATAACACTCAAAAAACATAATAAAAT
Source organism: Nelumbo nucifera (assembly GCF_055504915.1). Lineage (NCBI taxonomy): Eukaryota > Viridiplantae > Streptophyta > Magnoliopsida > Proteales > Nelumbonaceae > Nelumbo > Nelumbo nucifera. The sequence goes on along the minus strand of NC_142653.1, from coordinate 45,560,672 downwards.
TTGGACTCACATAACTACTGTGGTCCTCACCTCCTATCTAACAATTAACATAAAACATCTACTCGGAAAACATCATAAAACTAATTAATCTTCAACACTTAGTATTGGAGCCCAAGAGATAATTCAAAATGACCTTTTCCATTACCTTGATTCAATAATTAATAACAAGGGAGAGATTGAGGTGGAACTCACCCATAGAATCAGAGTAGGATGGAAAAATGGAGTTCAGAGTTTTATGTGATGGGTGAATACCACTTAGGTTAAAAGAAAAATTCTATAATACAGTTATAAGACCAGTAGTGCTGTATGGAGTAGAGCGTCATGCTGTCAATAAATAACATGTCCAAAAAATGAGTGTTGGCAGTATACTGAGATGGATTAGTGGAAAAACTAGAATGGATAGGGTCAGAAATGAAGTCCTTCAAAGGAACCTAGGAGGAGCTCCAAGCCTCCAATATGTGGTAAAATGAGAGAAAGTGGACTAAGATGTTTTGATCATGTGCATAGAAGAATATTTACAGCACCTGTAAGAAGAAGTAATCTGTTGCAAGTTAAGGGGGCTAGAAGGGGTAGGAGCGGACCAATAAGGACACAGGTTGAACTAGTAAGAAATAATTTAAGTGCTAATAATTTAACAATAGATATGACACTAAACAGAATAGAATGGCGAAACCGGATTCATGACCTCATGTAGTTGGGTTAAGGCTATGATGATGATTTATCTTATTGTATTGATAAAAAAAATGATTTATCTTATTGTTACTATAAAACTTATAACATGAAGTCCAAAAACTGGTTTAATATTGATTCTTTTAAGAGTTTATTTATTGAGTTCTCATATACAAAAGATAGAAGGTATGGTCCTATACCCCATGTACAAAGATAAATGGACAATTTATCAAAGGATCATCAAAAGAGATATCATGCAGAAAGCTCAGGAATTTGAATATGCAAAACTCCTTGTAAAGTTAATAAGACATAGTAAATTACATCTCCTGTTTAACTCAAGTTTATACATACATGTCATGGCACTTAAAGAAGAAGAAGAAGGGCAGTCAGGCTGCGTTCAAACTACAAAAGCTGCAAAGGACACCTCCCTGAAATTTTGTGTATTTAACGAGGAAGCACAAAATAAGTCCTATACATTTTTCAAATGGTAGAGGCATATTTTTTCACCTTCAAATAAAAACAGATTAGATGACCTTGCTTGTGTGGTCATTAATTATCTTTAGATCCTTTTGATTTAATGCACATACAGCAGTTGGCTTATTGCTTGATAGTTGGTATTTCCATTACTAATTGGTATTAGATCAGCTTGGTTTTCTCTCAAAAGTAGATGCATGTATATTTTGATAATTAAGATACATAGAGGAGAAAATTTGGAAAATAACGGATGGATAATGAATTAGAATTGGAGGATGGCACATTAACTAATCAGGATGAAATTGCAAAGGCCTTGGTGGATCATTTTAAATCGATTTTCAGAAGGCCTCTATCAGGAAGATGGAAAAGTTAGAAGGATTAGACTGGCCAGTTTTAGAAGGTACTGTAAGCAGGAACTTGGAAAAAGAATTTGAGGTGGATGAGGTAAAGGAAGCAATCTTTTCTATGACACCAGCGCCTGATGGATTCTCTATGGCTTTCTACCAAGACTGTTGGGAGTGGATTAAGGGCGATCTTATGTGAGTCTTTGAGGAATTTTATCACAGAGGGATTGTTAGCAGGGGGTAAATGCTACTTTTATCGCACTGATCCCAAAGAAGTCTAGTGCTTGCCATCCCAAGGATTTCAGGCCAATCAGCTTGGTAACAAGTCCGTACAAAATCCTAGCCAAGGTTCTCTCTCTTCGGTTGAAAAAGGCCCTCTCATCAATAATCTCTCAATTCCAAGGGGCTTTCATTCAAGATAGACAAATTTTGGACCAAATACTCATTGCCAATGAATGTGTCAAGGATTTCAAGAAATCGAGTAAGAAGGGCATTGTGTGCAAGCTGGATCTAGAGAAAGCCTATGATTTTATGGTTTGGGAGTTCCTATTTGAAGCATCGAGACAGTGCGGATTTGGAGTAAGATAGTGCAAATGGATTAAGGGTTATCTAAAATCCTGCCACTTCTCAGTTCTAGTAAATGGTGTAGTCAAGGATTTCTTTGGGGCCCAAAGAGGAGTGAAACAAGGGGATCCACTTTCTCCCTTCCTTTTCACAATTCTAGTAGAGGTGCTTGGTAGACTGATTTCGAGGGCGGATGAGAGGGGTCTTTTAAAGGGGTGGAGAATAGGATGGGAGAGAATGGTGGTAACTCACCTACAATTTGCGGATGACATCATTATCTTTTGTGAGAGTGGAGGTGAGTTAGATGCAAGAAACCTAAAGATGCTGGTGAATCTATTTGAAAAAGTGACAAATCTAAAGGTGAACCTCAATAAAAGTGTGGTGGCAAGGATCAACTTAGCTCAAGAGGAGATTAACTTGTGGGCTGGGGAGCTAGGCTGTTTACGGAGTGATTGCCCACTGAGGTATCTAGGTCTTCCCCTTGGGGAAAATCCTAGAAACCTAGAGTTTTGGAACCCAGTAGTGGAAAGATTTGAAAGGAACTTGGCAGTGTGAAAGATGAACTGCATTTCTTTGGGGGGTAGGATTACTCTCATTAAGTCAACCTTAGCAAATCTTCCGGTGTATTGCATGCCTCAGGCTATTGGAAAGAAGTTGGAGAGGATAATGAGGGACTTCTTGTGGGAATCGGGTGATAAGAAGAAAGATCATTTAGTAAAATGGTAACTAGTGAATAGGAGGAAGGAGTTTGGAGGCTTGGGATTAGGGAGATTGAAGGAAAGAAATGAGGCTTTTCTAGGAAAATGGTATGGAGATTCCCTTGCGAGACGGATAGGTTGTGGCACAAAATTGTGGCTAGCATACACGGGCTCTTAGAGAATGGTTGGGATGCTGGAGTATCTTGTAGGGCTTCTAGCGCATCACCATGGAAAGCAATTCACAAACTCCTTCCACTGCTGCTCGGTCATGTCAGGTTTGATGATCTCAATTCAGGTAACAAAATTAACTTTTGGGAAGATGTGTGGGTGGGTATCTCTCCTTTGAAGACATTGTTCCCCTCAATTTATGCCCTTTCCTTTCTTAAAAACAGACCGGTTGCTGATTTCTTAATCCCTTCTCCCTCCTAGTTCGGTTTTGCCTGGAATTTGGGGCTTCGTAGACATGTGAGAGATTCTGAGATGGGCTTGGTGTCCTCTCTCCTTCAGCTGCTAGATGGGGTGTTTCTTGGTACCTCCAAACAAGATACTAGGCTTTGGACCCCTCACCCCTCCGGAGCCTTCAGTTGTGCTTCCTTCTTCAAAACCTTGTCCACTTCTGCTCAACATGGGGTACTGTTTCCAGTCCAAGAAGTTTGGTTCACCCCATTCCCCCGAAAGTGAGTGCTTTTTGTTGGGAGGTCTACCATGGTGCAATTAACACCTGTGATCTGATGCAGAGGAAGAGGCTTGGCTGGTGCCTTTCTTCTAATTGGTGTTGTTTGTGCGAGTCAAGTGGTGAAACTGCTTTTCATATTTTTGTCTCCTGTCCTGTTGCTAGCTGTATTTGGGACTGTTTTTTCTCTCTCTTTGGATGCATGTGGGATACCCCGATGAGTTTGGAAAGGATATTTGACTCCTCCACTTTCAAATGGTCAAAAAGAAGAGGTAGAATGCTATGGAGATGCACTCGGGCAGCAATGCTTTGGGTGATACAGGAGGAAAGAAATCTGAGAAATTTTGAAGAAAAGAAAAGATGCAAGGAAGTGCTGAAAGAAGGGATCATGATAAAGGTGATTTTGTGGGTAAAATCTGTGGGATTGTTCTCAGATTTTACTGTGGACGATATCTTCAGAAATTGGAGGACAGTAGCTTCCTCTTCATCAACTAAAGAGGTCTTAAGAGAGTGGGATCCTCCTGATTCTGGCTTCCTCAAATTAAACTTTGATGGAAGTAGTTTTGGCAACCCAGGAATATATGGAATTGGAGGGGTGATAAAATGACAAAGGGGCTGTGGTGGGGTTGTTCTCAGGCCCTATTGGAAGGGGAGATTCCACTACAGCTGAACTAAAGGCAGTGGTTTTTGGGTTGCAAAAGGCTATGGAGTTGGGAGTGAGAAAACTGGTTGTGGAAGGCGATTCCAAAGTGGTCATAATCTGGTTAAAGCAAAATGAAAAGACTCCCTGGCTCTATAGAAATGAAATTAAGAAGTTTAAATGCTTTTCCAAGGACATGCAGTTGTTAATACAGTGGACTCCAAGAGCGGCAAATGGCTTTGCAGATCAGCTAGCAAAACAAGGGGTTAACAGGGAACATTGTTTCTGGGCTCAGTTGCAAGGCTGGATAATTAAAAGTTGATAGTTGGCAAACTCTAAATTCTAGTGGGGTAGCCAAGGTTACTCATTTCTGTAATCTTTCTAAATTTATAATGAAGTCTCTTTTACTGATAAAAAAAAGGGATGGATAATGAAAGTTGAATGCCTAGAACACTGTATACAACACAAACAAGAATTTCTAATCCAGTTTGCATTCTTTGAGGAAACGAATGGGTGAAAAATTAAAACTCAGATTACAAATGTAAAATGACTTCTACTAACCCTTTGCTTTTAGAATTCTTCATTCAATGCAAATGCTTCCTTGATAGCCATGTTGAATTTCACCCTCCAAACCATTTCAAGCCAGGGAAACATGGTTATGTTTGACAGTTTGTTTCTCCTTACACCAAGTGTACTGGATGTAAATCAGTCCCCAAAAATTTGGTAAAAGGGGAAAGGGGTTTATTTCTACTTCAGTTAGATAAACCTTGCATGTCTTTATTTCTACTAAATATTTATTAATAGGAATCTGAAAATAAGTTGAATTCTTGGAAGATGTGAAGCAGGACAGAGGTCAGTAATTGTCATTGGATAGCTTCAATAACAGGATAACATTGAAAAAAATCCCAATTCCAAACATGCCTATACAATTTATTTCAGTTATAATGAGATTTATTTGTACTGCAGTTAATTTATGTAAGCTTGTAGTATAATGTTCCACTTTTATTCCCAATATTCTTTTAATTTTCTCTCAAGATGTCCTTGTAATATCCAGATTATCAGTTTATTATAGTCCAATTTTCTTGCTGATCATTTTTTTTTCTCTCAAGATGTATCCATACTCTTAACCCACTGGAAAATTTCAATTGTATATGCTTTCATGATACCCTTCAACAGGTTGGATTCAAAATGTTTTTGGGAGTCAGTGCATCTGTAACCAACTGGGAAGCTGATGGAACATGTTGCAGTCTTGTTTTGGAGGATAATCCCTTGGTTGATTTTGTTGAGCTTCCTGATACATGCCAAGGTCTGTACTATTGCAATATCTTAAGTGGAGTCATCAGAGGGGCCTTGGAGATGGTAAGTACTCTGTGCATTTTGCTAAGTTCCTTGGTTTGTGTGTGTATTTTCTATGAGTTCAAAACAATACAGACAACCAATAAGCATTGCCAGCCTGTTATGTGATATTGGTGCCAAATGTTTAGGTGTCCAGATGCGTATGGCACTTTAGAAATCATGGAACAGCACTGCAGTGGCATAATTGTACACGATTCTGAATAAAATTACTTGTATAATGTAAAATTGTAAGCAAAATAAGATTTCACAGAAACAATTGGTGGAAAATCGTGTGTGCGGAGTCCTAGGGCCTAGGTGGATAGTTTTTTTAATAAATTAAATATTTTATTAACTATCAAAATTTAAAGCATTACAAGCATCCCTTGGAGAGGCGTGAGGTGTGGCCTCTCCCCAGTCCCCACAATGTTTCACTTTACATCTTATAGTTCAGTCCAATACAAAGCATCCCTATTCACCCCTTGTTTAGCTAAAAGATCAGCCATAGCATTAGCCAACCTCCTTACCCATTGTATCCTCACATTCATATTTTCTTGTTTACCATTTGAATTTACTAATTTCATTTCAATAGCACCACATTACAGTCCCCAGTTTTTTCAACCACCTCACCACCAACTTAGATTCACCTTCAATCATCGAATATTCTATATTCAAATCATTTGCAATTTGGACCCCTTGTAAAGCAACAAGTAGTTCAGCTCTAACAGAATCCCCACTCCCACTAGACCTGATAACAAAACAATGACATGCCCCTTCTCTATCTCTTAGAACCCATCCTACTCAAGATGGATCAGGGCTGCTTTGGCTGCTCCCATCAAAGTTCAACTTCCAGTATCCTTCAGGAGGCATCCTTACTGAAACTACCTTTGGTTTTGTAGAGGAGCTTCTTGCCACCACAATCCAATTCCTCCAAATATCATTAAAGGAGTATTGGTCGAAGATGTCCATAGTTCTTATCCAATGTATTACTCTAAGCATCACACATTCTTTAATCTGCTGCTTCTCTCCTCTGAAAGATTCTAGGTAGATAGTTGTAAAATAATAATATGGCAGAGAAGCAGGGTGTGATTAACTGAATGCTGTGCTTTTCTACCCTTCTGTCCATATGTTTTGAAAGCAGGGAGGTGTTTTAATCTCTACTAGTAAATCTGTAACTACTGTTGCTTATAACAAATATTATTCAATTTTAGTATGTCAAGTAGACCTGGAGGTTCATGTTAAAGAGTTGAAGGCAGTAGGATGTAATCCATGGTTCAATCGTTTTTAAATGTGTGTCAAAGGGGTTAGTTAGTCTAAGTTTTGGATGGAGGAGATGCTGGAAAGGTTTCCTTTGGTCTTTACTGTGTTGCTGTTTTGAAGATGCCATGTGGAGTTTAGTTGGTTCTCGAGGTTTCGGTGAATTTCTATCACCAGAGTTTCTAACTTTTTGTTTTTGTCTTTTTTTAATGAAATTTTGATGTCTTATCAGACACAGGGTGAGGAAGGAGGTGCTTGCCTACGTTCCTAATTTTCTTTCAGTTGCCTAATTGTTGGGATTTCCTTCATATATTGCTCATTCCATTTCTCCTGATTTTGCATTACAAGTAACCAGACTCTTTAGCACTCTGATGAGAAAGGATGTAGACTAGAAGATTTTTGTGTCAGATGATAGGGTGTACACTAAAATTGTTAATTAATGTTAACCACTGGTTGCAGCCCAAGAGTCCATGGATGATGTGATTATAAAACAGGTCCTGTTTATCTTTTCTTTTATTCATTTATTTCATTAGTTAGTGAGTTCTTGTTATTTAGATTTTTGTGAATTCTAATCTAAATGGTTCTGCCATAGGTTTAGTGACATATTGGGTGATTTCATAATGGATGGCCAAACGTGATTTGGCAGTTGGCATTTGTCCTGCAGTTTTCAAATTTCAAGCAATGGTGGAATTTTCTGTGCTACTAACATTCATTTTCTAAAGTTGACTACTTTGAGAATGGAGTGTAGCAATATCTTACGTGATACATTCCGTTGTTAGTGCATATGCATGAATCTTGGACCCCTCAATCTAATTGGCCTTAACTTGAAGATCATATAAGTGGAAGACCTAACCATCTGATATGATGAAACTTCTTTTTAGAGTTTTAGATATATTAAAGAAAAATAATTGTTCTTCCAGTAAGAAGAAGATTTGTTGTCCCAGATGATTAAGCATTGGACCATTTAGACACAAGATCCATTGGATGATGGTTACCGTAAATCTGAAAGTGTGGTTCATGTATGCCTCTTTCAGGTAGTAGGCCGTTTTGTTGCACATGCAAATTGCTGATTATTCTTTTCCAAGTCTTTAGAGATCTTAATTCCCAGTACATTGAGGCTGTTATGCATGTATTTCTTGGGCTGAAAAGAAAATGATTCTTCCACATGCCTGTTACTTGTGGGCATCTTCTGTTCTTTCAATTGATAATGTTTGTCCTAATTTATTGATTTTTAATTTCTCTTACTCTTCTTTTTTTCCCTTATAAATTCAGGTTTCAATGAAGACTGAAGTTACTTGGGTTCGTGATATGCTCCGAGGTGACGATGCTTATGAATTACGTGTGAAACTCCTGAAACAAGTTCCAGAAGAGTACCCATACAAAGATGACGAGTAAACTTGCCATAATGGAGAGTAATTTCATGTACATGTATTTTTGATTTTTTTTTTCTCCTGCTTAGATTTTGAGCAGTTCTGGCTTTTTAAAATATCCAATTTCCTGAAACTTCTAATAGTGTACTTCTAGCATGCCATTGGCTAATTAGAATCTGCTTTGATCTGGTTAGAAACTTGGATTTATTTGTCTCAGTAAATTGCTTTTGGTTTATTAATGCTTAAGAAACATTTCCAAAATTGTTATAATTGTTGTTTTTTTTTTGCCTGAAGTTCTTAGAAGAAAAAGAAAGCATTCCAATGGACCATTTATCAAGGAAAGAAAATAACAGATGTTTATGGATCTATTTGTTTCAACTTTCAACGTAAAATGGGCAGAAAATTTTATGATGAGAACTTTGTTTTCCATGCCACATCAAAACAAATTAGGATTTTAGAACAAAGGAATGGATACTTAGTTTCAGTCCTTCGGTGGTGTTTGGTTCTGATGAGGCCCATTGATGCATCCTAAACTCGTGCCACCACATGTCTTGAACAAACCAAAGAGATCACTGGTGACACGGATCGGCCTAGCCATCAATCGACCAGCTTGATCCATCCATGCATATAGCACGAATAAATAAGGATGCACTATCAAGAATCTTGGGCTAGTCATAACGCCCATCTCCTTGTAGCACCAAGACCCCTTGGTAAGCACAACCCTCTTGCTCTCTCGCTTCCTTGTTTCATTGCTTTTCTAGCTAACCAACCTCCTTTGCTTGGCCCGGCAACTCATTTCCTACCTACTGACTTAAGCATTGAGAGCTCACCCTAGGGGCACACGTAGAGACTCTTTGCTTTCTTGTAGGTCTTCGAAAGTACCCCAGTTTTGCTTACTTGGTTTGTCCTCTCTTCTCCTCTTTATCTGTTGACTGGATTTGGACTGCAACAAATTAGCATCATCTGTGGGATCCGGATGAAGACTATGCCTCAGAAGACACACACCAACACCAACAGGGACCTAGAATTAGTCCCTCTCTCAGTAGGTCTCCATGGTCATAAAGAAGTGACATGACAACCAACCTCCACCATTAAATCCTCCACAACTAGCACAAGAGGTCCACGACCACGGAGCACCCCAACAATAGGGCTAGACCCTTACACTTGACCACTCGGCCCAACAACCTCAACAGTCAAGTAGAACAATGACAATTGCCCCAAGATGATCACAATCCTCAACCCTCAAGTGAGTGGGTCCATCATCTAGAAGCCTAACACGACTAGAAGTAGGACTAGCAGCCCTAGGACATTGCTCGGAACCTACTACGGGAGGGCACCATCCAACTTGAATCCCCCCTAACGATTAATAAGACTAGGACTGACTCAGTTATGGACAAGCACAACTAGTCCCCAAAACCAAGGTGGAAGCCGAACCTCAATAATAAAATGAAAGACATGTGAGCTCAACTTTCAACAATCAAGGGAAAGATATTGCGATTTGACCTTAAATAACAACTATCCAAGGATCTACCCTTCGTAACATAAATCTGAGATGAGTTGTTCCCTGCAAACATTAAGATGCCAAGCATAAAGGCCTACGGCAACATAGGAAACCCTATGGATCATTTGGAGAATTTCCAAATGCTCATGTTCCTCCATGGATACAATGAGTTGATCATTTGTCGAGCCTTCTAGGCCACATTCTCGGATGTAGTTCTTTAGTTATTTTTTGGTATGTTGCTAGAATCGATCGGATCATGGGAATATTTTGTCACCATGTTCATTAATCACTTCATCAATAGTAGGAAGCACCGGAGGACCTCGACATCCCTAATGGATGTTTAGTAGAAGAAGGACAAGCCCTTGTGAGACTATGCGAAGAGGTTTAACACAAGGCTTTGGAAGTTAGAGACCTTAACCCTTCCCTCACAATAGTTGCACTGATGAACGGCGTTAAACATAAAGAGTTTAGTTTTTCCTCGGTGAAAAAGACACCAAAGGACATGACTAACCTCCTCCCTTAAGTAGAAAAGTACATTAATATAGAAGAGACCTAGGCACATTGCAGGGCCATGGAAGAAGACAAGTCAGATTGAAGGAAGAGTAATAGAGATTAGGACATTTACAAAGATTGGGACAATTACAGAAGAAGGTCATCCCAAGCCAATGACCTTAGTAGGTCACCAAAGGCACTGAACTATGATTAGTATAAATTCCCTAAATGCATCCCAAGCTCAAATCTTGTTCTAGATTCACAAGCAGACCTTCCTTAGGTGGCTTGACAAGATGAAGTTGAATAGGAACAAGAGAGATCGAGATAAGTACTACCACGAGCTAAAGAACAAGATTGAGATTCTCATGTAATGTGGTTACCTTAGTGGTTGTTTTTCTTGAGATTGGCATAGAGGAGTTGAGGTCATGGTTAAAATAGAGGAGATAGACACAAAGGGTAGTGAATATGGGAATGAAAGATGAAGCCAAGGAACAAATCAACAACGTAACTAGGGTCATAAATGTCATCTCCAATGGATCAACATTGAGGGGAGAAAGCTCTTCAGATTGGAAAGCTTATGCTCAGATGCTCCAGGCCAACCAACAACTAGTGAAGAAAGTGCAACCTAAAGAAGTGTTCTTCTGGCGAGGACTTGAAGGGAGCCCAAGTCCTTCATGATGACATCCTGATAATGGTAAATTTCACCATTTACTAAATCCTGATTCATACTAGCAACTCGACAAACATCATCTTCTCTAAGGCATTCAAGTGGATGATGATCAACACCAAGCGCCTCTAACTAGTCAACACACCCTTGCTCGGATTTTGGAGAGACATGGTCCTAGTAGATGGAAGGATCATTCTCCTAATCACCTTTAGAGAGTCATCAGACCATGTTACAATAATGGTGGGGTTCCTAGTTGTGAATATTGGGTTGCCGTAGAACACCATCATTAGTCGACTCATTAAACGCATTGAGGGCCTTGATGTCAACCTACCACCCGGTAATAAAGTTCTTGACTAGCTGGGGCACAGGAGTAGTACGAGGTGACAAAGTAGTTGCTTAACAATGCTATGATTCTGCTTTGAATGAAAATATGAGCTTAGGCAAGTAGCTAGCCATTAACAGCTTGGACCTCAGAGACAAGCTCACAGCTTAGTGTGCAGAGCTAATGGAGGGCCTCGCACAAGTACCACTCTTTGGTGATGATGTTGAGAAGACTGTCCAAATAGGCTTCTATTAGGTCACATAATATTTGAGTAAACATTGTCAATTTTTTTTAGGACTAAGGTAGATGTGTTTGTTTGGTCTATGGAAAACATGTTGGGGATTGACCCTAAAGTGATTATTCACTGACTAAGCATAGACTTGAGCTACCACCCCATCTGATAGAAGAAGAGAAACTATGCATTGAAAAGGTGGTAGAATATTGATAGGGAGGTCGACAAACTCCTTAAAGCAGGCTTTACTTGAGAAGTAGACTACCCTGAGTGGCTTGCTAATGTGGTGATGATAAAGAAGGTGAACAAGAAATGGTGTATATGCATTGATTTCACTAACTTCAACAAATCCTACCTGAAAGACAAGTTCCCAGTACCTAAAGTCAATCGGTTGGTAGATGCCACTTTGGATCATGAGCTTCTTAGCTTTAAGTATGCTTTCTCGGGATACAACTAAATTGGGATTCATACACCTAACTAGGAAAAAACATTGTTCATCACCTTGTGGGGTCTATATTATTACTTGGTAATGCCTTTTGGATTGGAGAAGCCTGGTGCCATGTATCAATGACTCATCAATAGGATCTTTAAGGATCAGATCGACCGAAAGTGGAAGTGTATATTGATGACATGTTGGTGAAGCGCATCAAGCTTGAACAACATCTTGCCGACCTAGAAGAAGTATTTGGCATTCTCAAGAGGTATAAGATGAATCTTACTCCAAGAATGTGAACTTTTGGAGCCGTCTTGAGAAAATTCCTCAAGTTTATAGTGACATAGAGTGGTATTGAAGCAAATCCTAAGAAGACAAAAGGCATATTTGACATACCCTTGTCTTGAACACTAACAGAAGTACAATGCTTGATGGATCAAGTCGTCACTATTCTCATCCAGTTTATGTCCTAATCGACAGAGAAGTGTTTTCCATTTTTCAAAGCTCTAAAAAAAGCCCAAGGGTTTTAGTGGATTGATGAATACAAATAAGCTTTGTAGTAGCTTAAGAAATATCTATGCTCGTAGCCCTTGCTCATCAAGTCAAGTCCTATAGATGAGTTCTTATTTTATATGTTAGTTAGAGATGAAGTAGTAAGCGCAGTGCATGCCAAAGAGGAAGATGGGAAGCAAAAGCCGATTTACTACATTAACAAAGTATTACAGGATATCGAGGCAAGGTACCAGGACATTGAGAAGGTTTCCTTATCCCTGGTCTATTCAATAAGGAAACTTAGGCCTTACTTTTAGGTCCACAGTATTATAGTATTAATTAACCATCCTCTTTGGTAGATCCTTTATAAACTAGATACATCAAGTTTCTTGGTCAAATGGGCCATAGAGTTGGGGGAGTTTGACATTTAGTACAAGCCTCAACTAGTTATCAAACCCTAGGTACCGGTAGATTTTGTAGTAGAGTGCACATTTTCCAACAAGATAGAGTCGACTATGAAATCTATTGCCTCACTTTCCTAGACATTGCATGTGGACGAGTCACCCAATCAGAACAAGAGTTGTGTTGTCATCATCCTACTCATCCTTGATAACATTGCTCTAAAGTATGCCCTATGGTTCATATTCAAGGTCTCCAATAGTGAAGTTGGGTACAAGGCATTGATTATCAGGATTGAATTGGCAAAGGAGCTTGGTGTAGTTAAGTTAAAAGTTTTCAACGATTCCTAAGTGAACCAAATAAATTGAGAGAGTGAGGCTTGGGAGCTGACTATGGCAAAGTACCTACAAAAGGTCAAATGACTTTTCGACAGAATGAGTAGGTTCATATTGTAGCATATACTTAGGTTAGAAAACATTCGAGTGTCAATATCCAAGATGGCCAGCTCATTTCATTTCAACCTCGGGAGAAATGTGTATGGAGACATTATCTTGACCTAGAATTGCTAAAGAAACTTAGAAGAGTAGGCCAAGGCCCCCAAAGTTGCTCGATAAACCATCAGATTCACTATCACTGGAGGAGAATTGTATAAGAGGTCATTCACCCTGCCTTACCATAAGTGCCTTGAGTTTGAGGAAGTGGACTACATCTTGCGAGAGGTATACAAAGGCATCTATGGTGAGAACTTGGAGGGCATGTCCCTAACACACACAAAAATTTGAGACAGGGATACTTATTGCCAACCATGAAGCAGGAAGTAGCTCATTGTCCACCAGCCTGCCACTAGCTTGACCTCAATCAATAAGATGTGTTCTTTTTCCTAGTGGGGAATGGACATACTGGGCCCCTTTTTAACCACTATTGGATAGAAGAAATTCATGATTGTGGCTATCGACTACTTTACAAAGTGGGCAGAAGTCGAGACTGGCACAAATCATAAAGAAGAATGCCAGCAACTTCTTTTAGAGACTACTTATTTTTCGGTTTGGGATACCTCAAATCCTCAACACTAACAATGGAAAGCAGTTCACTGGTGGTGCATTTAGAGAATTTTATGAGTAGCTTGGCATTGAGTAGAAACTCATTTAACTCCACTCTCCCTAATGCAATGGACAAACCCATGTAACCAATAGGACACTCTCTCGTAGGTTAAAAACATGACTCGATTAGGCAAAAGGACTTTGGGTCGAAGAACCACACAACATATTATGCTCATGTTAGACAACCCCTGGGTTAGCAACAAGGGAAACACCATTTAATTTAGCATTTAGGGCCAAGGTTATGATACTAGTAGAAATTGGCTCACTATCCCTGTGTATCAAATAATTTGATCAGATGCAAAATAGTGAGAAGCTCAAAGAAAACATGGACCTGTTGGAGGAAGTTTGAAAATAAACTCAATTCAGAACTATGGCTTACCAATAGAGGATGACCAACTCTCAAGTCTATGGAAGGCAACTCACAGAAGGTGATCTCATGCTCTAGAAGGTTGTGCAACCCAAGAACAAGTTCACCTTAAATTGGGAAGGCCCTTACAACATCACCAAAGTCATTGGCCTAGGAACATATTACTTGGAGACACTACAAGGGAAGGTCGTCCCACACTCTTGGAACTTTTCTAGTTTAAGGATGTCTACAAATAGCTTGCATCTCAGATTTCTATAATTAATGATATTTGGTTTTCATTCCAAGTTATTTTTCCTCTTTTGGTAAGATCACAAGGCCCCCAGATTCTTAAAGACCTAACTGAGTTAGGCTTGATAAAGAATGGTAGCTGAGTAGTTAATCCATCGAGCTAAACTCCACCAAAGCATTGGTCATACCAATATGTTGAGACTCGATCACTAGTATAAGCCCTATTCACCTAGAAGGGTTGGAAGATTCAATTTAGGAATTAGACAGCTTGAATTGTAGAGGTCTTGCATAGGCTAGCATTATGGACCTACACCACCACATTAAAGGATTGGGCCATCTTGGCCATCAACCTAACTTAGTCCACAAAGGCTTTAGATGGGCCACTTTATCTTATTAGCATGGTTAAGCCATCTCAGCCTACGACCGTGTGTAGCCTTAGACAAGCCACTTTGGTTATCTTGCATTTACAACAATAAAGAAACAAATGAAACAACCAAGTCACTAGAGCTCAGTTTAAAATGAAAATATACTCTTATTACACCCCAAAAAATGGCCTCGGACTCTTGAGGCCTACAATGTGGAAGAAAAAAAGAAGAAAATGAATGATAGAAAATCATGGGCATGCAGACTCACAACATGTACAAGTAAGAAAGAAAAATTATGATGAATTGAGAGGCATATTGCCAATCCTCAACACGACTGCCTTAACAACAATAGACTCCTTCAAGGCAGCCTCGACATCTACAAAGTTGAGGTCGAGGTTAGGATAGCGCTTGGCGACCTTCGCTCTACACATGGAGAACCTGTTCATAGAATGTGATCACTTCGTACTCATTCAAGGCATTTTGGTGGTCCTTCAATTACTTGTATTTGACTATAACATGGGTCATCTCCTTAGCTAATTGGTCTTGAAGCTCTATGACATTTTGTTTAGCCACCCCAACCTTCTCCTTGGCTGCTAGAGACCTTTCTGTGTTTGCCTTCACCTTGGTCTTTAGCCTTTCAATCTCGATGTTGTAGGCTTCTTTCTTCTTCAGCATCTCGTTGAACTAGGCTGCCATCTGGGCAAGGGAGTCACAAAGAATGGTAATAGCAAGGACACCCTACAAAAAGAAAAATTAATTAGCACAACAAAAGAAAAATGAACCAAGCAATATGAACAGAAGAAAAGCATACCATCCTCAATTGCCTTAATATAGGCATGACATTGAAGAACCTCAGTAGAATGGAACTTGGCCTCCTCTTGATCCATGGGAAGGTAACAGTAGTCACCTTAGTAACAAGAGTAGACCACTTTATCACGAATAACCTCCCCTATAGTTTTTGAGGAGTCACCTTGGTGGTCCCTACCTTGAATTGATCATTGTCTAAAATCTCGATGTGCTCTTGGTGCTGCTTGGGTGACCACCCATGGAGCTTCTTGCCTTGGATCCATCAAAGACGAACCTTGGCCCTCAATATCTTAGTGTTTCCTCTTTTTCACATGTTGAAATAGTCCATGATGATCATTCATCTCTACATCAAGCAAGAGCAAACATAAGTATGAGCATAAATATTAAACTTTGGTCGGTTCATGACACGCTCCTACTTAGATTCACCCGACTTAGCCTAGCTTCAACCAACATAGCCTCGGACAAGAACTCTTTCCCATTGATCTCAACACGGATTGGACTCTTCAATTCCTCTTCTCTTTCCCTACCCGCATGGGCTCCTTCAAGTTGGTTACAAGGGCCAACCATCTCGTCGACAATGTTCATGCCTTCCGCCTGATCACATCGAAGAAATGATCCTTCCCAGTATGGATGGAGGAAGGAGTCCTTAAAAATTGAGTACCCCGATTCCGAGCAAAGAAGTAGTACCACCCCTTGGATTAAGGATGGTTCTTTAACACAAAAATGGCCTGAAAGACCCTAGCAGACTCGAGCAGCATAGATATCATAAGTAAGGAATATCATCAAATTAGACATTAGTTGGGGCAGAGTGACTCGATGTAAAGTCAAAATCTAGGTGACCTATTCATCCACTAGGAACCTAAGCCCGACCACTAGATGGCCTTTGTAGCATAAAGCCAACCCTTATGGGCCCAGCAAATGCTCTCCTCCTCTGACAGGACCACCAACTCGTACCCTTCTGATGACTTGTTCATGGACTCAACCTCCTCCTAGACTACACTCGAGGTCTTGACCTTAGGAACATCCTCAACCTCATCGTCTACATTGATGACATCAACCTCCAAATCCTAAATCTCAACCTTTGTCTTGACCTTGGCACCCACATCTACTAATTGTCTTTGGACCTTGGATTTAGCCCCCTAGAATGGCCTTGTCCTTAGTAAGAGGACTAACAACCTCAGTTTCTCTAACCATCACCTTGGGGTCGACCATTGAACTAGAGTGATCACTTTCCAACTCTGATCCTAAGCTACAACATTCGAACCAAAACCTAAAACTTGAAGTAGACATAATTAATAGGAAGGGTAAGGGAACTTACTGAATTGACAAATAGAAATAGAATGTTCAAAATATCAATACAGTCTGATAGGTCGGTTTTACTTTTATGCTGTGAAACTTGTTTGGGGGGGGGGGGAAGGGGAGTCGATTTAAGTCCTGTTTACCCCCTGAAATAGGTGGGACCTTGAAACACTTAGTATAGGGGCATATCAAAGGGGCCCTAATATGATATGTACCGATCAATACGCCCCAAATGCTTAGAAGCAAATGATTAAATCATCTAGCTTTGCTCTATCTTCCAAATGCTTAGAAGAAAATGATTGAATCATAATCGCTTGGGACTTCTCCTTATATAGGAGCTTCAATGACCCAGATTGGTCCACCACCAATGGCATAGATTTTGCTACAATCTGACAATTGTTGCACATCCCGTTGCGAAGGGGACTTTGATAGATGCTTCAGAAGTCAAAGTGGTGCATTAACTCCAACACTCATGCCAACTATAGCGGAAGTGTTGTGACCCCTTGAAGAGCGCATATGGTCCATGTGCCTTAGATGAAGATAGGTGAATTTAATAGAATGGTGGCATGGCTCGGATTTAATTCCTTTCTCCAATAGAATTATTTTCTTTGACCGAGTTGACCTGTCATTGCTTGAGCAACAAGATGACTACCTCAGTCTCAAAAGTGGGGGGCAAGTGACGAGGCCCATTGGCATGACCTAAGTCCAACAAGTCTCCTTGTAGGACTGAGACTCCCACACCCTAGTTCGCTCACTCAATTCATCCTCTCTTCTCCACTTTAATTGTTGCCCGGATTCGGACTACAACAGATTTTATTGTTGTTTTCTAAAATAGCAATGCCACATACATAGCATTAGATTTTGAAAAAAAAAATGACAAAAATGCATTGACATATATTGTTTAGTTAGCCGTTTTCCAAAAAAGGTGTGAAAAATGTTTTGCCATTTTGACAAAAAATGACCCATCTTAAAAAATGTTATTTTTGATGTTTTTTTTCTCTTATCAAAGTGTTTTCTTATGGCGTCTCACGTGGTTCCTATTTCTCATATATATCTATATATTAATTTGTAATGTGCTGAGTTGGCACATTTTTGCGATGTAGTTGATTTGGTGGCGCACATTGCTATGATTTGGCTGTTTTGAGAACACACTTAACTATCTGGAATTTTTTAGGTTTTTCTATTTTTTCAATAAATAATTAAAGTAGAACATTGCCATTACACTCATTACTTGTGGGTTCCCAAAACATCTTTGGGAGACCAAAATATTTATCCTTTCAAACGTATGCTTTAATTAGATTCTTATAACTGAACCACTCTTTCACTCTTTCATCTCAAACTAAACTCTCACACCCTCTCAAACTCTCACACCATTAGGAGACCAAAAGACATCATTGTAGGTTTCAAGTGTCTCAGCAATTGTAGGTTTTAAACGTTTTTAACCATCTCAGATTTACACAACTTGCTTTCATTCTCCTCTCCTCTCATTTTTTATTGGTTGAACAGATTTTCTTTCAAAGTTCCAATCTATTCAAAAGTTGCAGGTTTTCAGCCTTGACAGTAAGTTATTTTGGTTGAGTAGATTCAAACTCTTAAAAGTTTCATACTGTTCTAAGTTTCAAACACATCCTGGTTGCAAATGTTTCATCTGTACTATGTTGTAGCTATAGTTGCAAATGTTTCAGTAGTTCAGATTTTCATCCCACTTTCAAACACTTTCAAACATCAGGTAGGAGGTTAAACCTCTTTATTTTTGTCAACACAAGGAATGACGCCCGTACTAAGTATGGGACCATTAATTTGAATTATTTCAAAATTTTAAAATATTTATATTAAACATTTAGGTTTGGCTTTTTATTTGATTTAAGAGACTTACCTTGTTTTATCTAGAGAATGATTCCATATTAAGGGACAACTATAGTATCATTGAATTTGAAATTTACTATTTAATTATAAAAAATTAAATTAGAAAAAATAACACGGGTCTTACATCTTTGTAATTGACAATCTATTCGAACTTACTTTGTTCAAAAATCACTATTAATTTATGTTGTTTTTAATATGACTTAGAGATTAAACGAAGTCTTATTTGTAAGCAATAACCCACTTTAATTGGTATTTACTATTAATTTGATAAATTTATTACGCTTCCAATAAAAGTTAAATCTATTTTGCAATTGATAAACTATTTCATCTAAAATAATGAAACTCATATCATTTGTATTAATTGTTTAGTCATTTTTATGAATTTCACTTATTTTTATTTTTATCCATTTAATATTTTGAATATTTTTAACTTAAATTATTGTTTAATCGTTACTTTTGAAATGGTTATGTTTGAATAAAATTCAGTTACTACCATAACATTAAAAGTGGCTACTTTTTAGGGATTAGGTGTGAATTTTAAGAAAGTAGAGTTATCACTTTTTTGCGAGTGGATAGACTTTTTTAAGAGTGAGAGTTTAACCTCTTCTGAAATTCTATCTATTGAAATTTTACAATGCCACGTGTCTGAAGTATATATATATATATAGATATATATATAACATATATAGATATAAACTAATGAAAAGCAAAAAATTGTGAAAAAATAACTATAAACGTCAAAATATGGTTAAGAAAACAAGTCAGATAGATGCAGGACCCACTTTATCGTCTAGGCAAAGAAGACGATCAAAACGGGTCTGCTATGACCCGTTTTTGATAAACCCACATATGAAAAGATGGGACATATGACCCAGTCCATGTACAATATGGGTCTAGTGGTATTAATTATTATTATGATAATTGTTGTTATGATAATAATACAATCATAAGCAAAAATTAATAATAAAAATCATAATATACTACCACTACTAGTGTTTTCAAAATCGGACCGGACCGGACTACGATTGGATTGAAAAAAGCGGAATGTTTTACCTTAAAATCACTTTTTAGCTAAAAACCGTTGATTTGGTCAATGAACCATTAACCCAAGTGGTTGAAATCCCGAACGGTTTTGACTATTTTTTATTTTTTAATTTGTTTTTATCGGTGCAGGCCATCTGTTCGAACGGAAAACAGGACCCAGAACGGTTCCTTGTCCAATCCGATTTTAAAAACCGTATATCATAAAACGGCAATGGAACCAAGCTAACACCATATCTAAAAAGTTTTTCAAAAATTGTGAAAAAAAAACGCAATTACTCAATGAAAGCAAACACCTCCACGGTCTGTAACTACCCGCTAAATGCTTTGTTCACAACTTGTGATGTTCCACGTTAAGCTGTTTCTCCATTGACGGCATCAGTTTCATCCGGAATTCAGATGATCCAGTGAGCACTTTCGCGGTTATCCCTTTTTAAGTGTTTTATCATCATCATCATTCGTACTCATCGCACCCGACTTCCCGAGTTCGGCTTGCAAGTCCGTTCTCACACCGTCACACGTTTTGAACCTTGTCCCATAAAATAATAAACGGAAAAATACGGATAAGCTTATCTCAGATTTCTAAATTCCATTCAAAATGTAAAATACTTCACTGCCCACTTATGAATTGACATCAAATCATCAATTCCGAATTGACACCTATCCCACCCAACCGTTATATGGGCTTAAGAATTTTTAACCCTGGGCTGAATCGACATTCTCCCTAAAATAAAACACATAAATACGGAGTCCCACCACAAATAGAGCACCGAAATACGGAGATATCCCGCTGTAAAGACTGAACGGGTCTTGCACTGATTGTAGCCTATCTCACGAAAATCAAACTAAAGCCGAACAGCCGCTGCAGGGCGGATGGGCGATGCATCAATAGTTGCATGCATTATTGAAGATTTGAAGTTGTGTTTCCTTGCATTCTTCTCAACACTGTCGTCAGAATTTTAAAAGTGGGTCCCACACATTTAGCGGTGCGTATCGATCCCCGGAACATTACGTGGCAAATTAGTTCGGACCCAACAGTCGGTGTGAGCGTCCCCGCTGGATGCTGCAGTTAGTAGCACCAGTCTCTTGGAACTTGGAAGCAGAAGCACAGTTGTTCATAATGTGTTTGTTTATAACCGTTTGTAATGAAAAAGGGCCTGATATTGGACGTTCAATAATGTCTTTGGATCCTTTAATTATCTCCAGGAAACCATCTTCAACACCTTCACCACCTTTTGCACTTCGTTTCCGAGATTCTCGCAAGCTCAGGCTCGCCTCAAGATGCTCCCCACATCCCAGACTGCGTTTCAGGCTCGTGGTCCAATCTCTCGGTAACAGATGGAAATTAAATGACATCGACATAAGTTAGTATTTTCTTGCCAATTGCTTATTCTGGCGGTTCTTTTCTCTGTTTTTCAACTGATGATATACTATATTTTGTGGGTTATTGACTTGTTGATATTTGGGGTATTGGCCTTTGTGATTCTTTTTCTTTTTTTTTTTTTTTTCTTGGATTGCAGGAGTTTTTCAATTAGTACAAAGAATCTGGGTATTGTCAAGCATAGTAGTTGTGAACTTGTGGTTTTTATGGGTTGCGAGTATAATTTAGTTTTATAACCTCTATGACTATGTGGGTCTTCTTCCAGTTTGATATTTTGTTTCTTAGTTATTTTCCTGCTCCTGGTACGTTCTACGGCATTTTTCCTGATCTGTTTTTAATTTGAAAACTAATAACATTGACAATTCAAAAAAGATTACATTAAAGATAAGCATATAAACACAGAATTTTGGTTAGTAAAGATCAATCTACTTATGATAATGAGCAATATGCTTATGTGCTTCGAACAAAATTTGATTGACAGAGGTGAATGTTGTTAGACTGTGTAGGAATGGTGGTGAATGACTCAGGAGGCAGAGGGATACTAGGTAGAATGCAGTGCTGGAACCCATTATCTCCACAAGAAATGAAACACTTAAGAGTGGAGTTCTTCTAGATTGATACTTTTATTATACGATAGGGGCCGTTACTTAGTGTAATGGTAAAACTTTGGGCTGACAAGAGTAAGAATGCGGGTTTGTGTCTGAGAGAGGCCACTTTGTGAGCAAAAAACTGTTTAAGGTTAAGGCTGTATGCCTGTATGCCTGTATCCACTCTGCCCCTCCCATGACCCCAGATAGTTGGGACCAACATTGGGTAATGGCTTTAATTTTATACTTTTATTATGTAGAGGTATTTGAATGGATGAACACGCCCAAGATAAGAATAGATTCATGAGGGTAAAGTCCTTGAGTAATGGTAAAACCTTGGGCTGACAAGAGTAAGAATGCGGTTTTTTGTCTGAGAGAGGCCACTTTGTGAGCAAAAAACTGTTTAAGGTTAAGGCTGTATGCCTGTATGCCTGTATGCCTGTATCCACTCTACCCCTCTCATGACCCCAGATAGTTGGGACCAACATTGGGTAATGGCTTTAATTTTATACTTTTATTATGTAGAGGTATTTGAATGGATGAACACGCCCAAGATAAGAATAGCTTCATGAGGGTAAAGTCCTTGAGTAATCTAGTAAGTCTTGGAGGTGGAGAGGCATTCTAGACTCCAGACTGTATTCGTGTACATAGAGCACTTAAATGATAATGTCATAGATCTGTTAACAGGAGAACTAGCTGTTGAAATGATTTAAACTAATGCCCGAATAGAATTTAGAGGATACAATTAGTGTTGGGTGGTTATCCATCAATACTTCAAGTATGACTTGTAGATATTTTAGGGGATGTGATCTACAAGTTCCCATGAAAAGTAACTGTGTTATGGAAGGAAGCCATGTTGCAGTGGGGATATCAGGTTAATTGATTCTTGTAAGTCGTAACATTTTTGCTGAGGGATTCTTGAAAAAGAGTCATATCTTGCTGGGAGGCATGATAACTTTGATTAAATCTATTTTTTCTAACCTGTTGGTCCACTTTTCCTTGGTGTTTATAGTTTTTCTTTTTTTTTTTTTTATTGTGGGAGCTGAGATACTCTATGAAGGACGACTACCTTATGAACTGGGAAACTATTGGTAAAGCAGGAAGTCGGTTTAGGTATTGGTAGGCCAAGTTTATTAATACTTGTTTGCCTGGAAATTGGTTGTGGAGATCAAGGGAAGTGTCTCAAAGCTTTTGGCATTCCCTCACCAGAAGCAAGTATGGCATGCATGCAATGCTTGTGATTCTAAATTAGCTGGTAGCATCACTTCAAATTGTCCTTCAAAAATTCATTGTTCCATATTTCATTTTGTTAATACAACAGTTATGAATGCAATGCTCGTGATTCTAAATTAGCTGGTAGGGTCACTTTAAATTGTCCTTCAAAAATCCATTGTTGCTATGTTTCATTTTCTTAATACGACAGTTATGAACATATTGGAGAAGGCTTAGATTTTTGGAGGAATTATGGTAAGGGGACTTACATCCTATGCTAGTTTGTTCCTCTTTTTTGTATTGCCAATTATAATACCTTTAACGAGATTATTTTCTAATCAAAGTTACAGCCAGGTTTACATTGTTCGAATAATCAGGGCATTTGTTGGGAGGTGGTGCATATGTAGATTAATAGTTATGACATTCTTCAGCAAAGGCAACAGACCTGGAAACTGGCCTCCCACATGTGTTTCTTGTGAAATCTAATGATGAATTTACTAATCACTTCATCAATTTATCTGGAATCATTTCATTATCCTTTTCAGTACATGGTTTTAGCTTCCTGCTGACATGCAGAGCTTGTTCAGGAATGATCTCTTTTCTCCTTTTAATATAAGGGTAGATTAGAAGGAAAATGATTCCCTTTCTAATTCCTGAACAACTCCTAAAATGCCTTTTGAAAGTTTTTTTTTTTTTTTTGATGGTAAAGAAGAAAATTTTATTAAAACAGAACAGGATTACAGTACCTCAGGCAAAGAATTTTCAACCCCCTGCCCCCCCGGGAACCCAAAAGTACTCCTTTTACACCCCTGGATTCAGAACGAGATAATGACCAGCCCATGATTAGGAAATATATATCTCCAATCATCTTGTTTCTGGATATTTCCTTGTTTTCATATACCCCTACACACTGCAAATGGGATTAAACCCCAAATGATTTTTGCCCTCTTTTCTCCTCCTATGCTTGGCAGTTGGAGAAAATTTCTTTCACCGATGAAGGGAACACCCTTCCAATGCTGAACAAAGAGAAAAATAATGATGAGATGTACTTTGTATAACTGCATGCGGTGAATGGACAGATGTTGCACATTTTCTTCTTTCTTCTTCCACACAAAAGATGCTAGGTTCTGAAATCCCTTTGCTTTTGGGTGATCCAGTGTAAGAATTCTGTCCAAGAATAAAAACCATGCAAACGCCTCCAGCATTGGTAGCAAAGGATATCCCCAAACTCCAAGTCTTTCAGAGCTATGCATCTGATGAATGATTAAATCATTAAAGAAAGATTTGATAGTGGATTTCCCATCCACACATTTTTTCCACTACCTTACATCTGCTTCATTGTCTTTAAACTTCATGCTTTTGGTTTAGAAAATAGAAAAAAGTATTCTTCCAATTCCCTATCAAGTAATGGCCGTCTTGAAGTAGGACACCAAAAAACCTGTTCTCCCTTGATCATCAGTCATTTTAACATTTTGGGTCCATAGGAGTTTCAGCTGGTTTGACTCCTAGCCATGCTGCCTCATCCAGAAAATCAAGAAAATATTTTTGCTGTGACATAGAAATACACCACCTTGATCTTTCCAGTTCAATTCCCAAGAAATACTTCAACTACCCCAAGTCCTTGGTTTGGAACCCCTTGTGTCCCACTTCATTCTTTCATGGTCCAAGCACTGCTAACAGCCTCTTTGCACCACCATCCAACAGATTACGTAAAATAAATTCCTAGGTCACACGACCAGCAAAAACATAGAGAAAAGAAACATTCTTTTGTGTGATCAGTCAAGAAAAGTTAACTTTCAGTCTACTCCAACCAAATCTGTTCTTGAGAGAAGAAAAGGAGAGAAAGAAATAGAAAAGAAGTATTTTCTATGGCAGAATATGCTCTGATACCAGGATGTCTTCCACAGAAGACATAAGAGAATAAGAAAAGAGAAGACAGAACAAAGTGGAGACACCCAAACTGTCATTATTTATAGGGCAATCATAATAAAAGTAAAATGACACATATACCCCTACGCCTAGTATTACTTAATATCATATAGTTTAACAGGTCCTACTCTAAATTCCTTGTACCATATGTCACTGCCATAATTTGTCTCCATAAACTATTCATCTGTGATAGGAACCTCCAAAACCACTTGCCAAGCAGAGCTGTATTTACCAACTTCATCCTTCTCATACCCAAGTCTCCATTCTTCCTAGGAGCACATATCTCCTCCCATTTTAGCATTTGGAATTTAAACTCTTCTTTTCATCCTTTTCAATAAGAATTCTTTCATTTTTCTTTCAACCACTAACCATCATTGTTTTCTTTTTCATGTATAATATATGTATAAAAGGCGTGCATATTTTTTTTATAATTTCTGACAAAAATTAATATATATGTAGATACATATTTATGTCTATGTATATATGCTTGATCAAATAAAAAGAAAAGAAATTGTAATACTACCCATCTAACTTTTAGTTCTTGCTTTGTTAGAATCACATACATACATAACGTATCAAATCAAAACATAAAAATAGATAGTTAAAAAATGTGATAAGGTATCAAATTGGAAGAAATAAAAACAAAAGAAATATACATCTATGAGTTGCTGTTATGAGATATAGACACCTTAGGACATATCTTGTTCAGCTCACATAGCTAGCGTGCGGATATCTCAGTATAAAAGATAAGTTTGCATCATAACCTTGTTGATTTGTAATCCTTTTGTACTAAAGTTCATGGAATCTCTTGAGCATAATTGACATTGTTTAATGGCCTTATCATTTGTTCGACTTCTTGACAAATGCAGTTCCAGAAAGATTAAATTTGTGGCTGCTAAAGACCCAAAGCTTTTTGAATGGTGTTGCTCATCCAATTGTTCGAACAAGGCAGGTCAGAAAACCTGATATTAAAAATGCAATGGATTCTGAAGAAATTGAAGAAATCTTTATTGCAGAGCAAACTATTGAGAGAAGAACACCAAAAGGAAATCTTTCTTTAACTGCTATTGTTTCCATTGAGCAGTTCAGCAGGTAAGGAGGCTGACATGGTAGTATTTCACGTACAAATGCATGTTTTTAACATTAACCTTGCTGTTGTAGTAGTTGTAAATCCCACCTATATAAATCTAGGAATAAAATAGAAAAGGAAGAAGATGGAATAGAGAAAATTTAGAAGAAGAAGAACAAGAGAAAGGAAGAAAGGGAAGGAAGAAGAAAGTCAATCGAACCTCTCTCTAGTCCCCTAAATCATCTTTCTTTAGACATTGATTGTAATGTGAATACAATCAATGGTGCTAATAACAAACATGAGTACCCTTAGTAGGGAGGCCAACTCAATAAAAGTAATAAGAAAAGTGAAATAGGCCTATAGCTAAGGCCCTTTAATAACAAACATAAGTCATAAATGGTGCTCCGACTAAAAGAAAGGAATTGTGGTCCATTTGGCCCATCATCTCTTCACTCCCCCTCAAGCTAAGCATAGACATCAGTTATGCCCAACTTGCTTACATAGTGTTGTAACCTTAACTTAGGGACACCCTTGGTCAAAACATTTGCTAATTTTTGCTTTGAGGCAATGAAAGGAAGGCAAACTTCTCCTGATGCCACTCTTTCTCTTATGAAATGTCTTTTTACTTCAATGTGTTTTATTCTATCATGCTGAACTGGGTTCTGAGCTATGTTAATTGTAGCCTGATTATCATAGTACAACATCAAGGGCTTATCATATGCAATGCCTATCTCCTCTAGAAGTGACACATAACAACTCCAAAACTCCATGGGCCATGGCCCTATACTCCACCTTAGCTGAAGATCTAGCTACATAGGCTGCTTCTTTCTTCTCCAAGAGACAATATTCCTTGCTACCAGAGCATGGTAACCAGATGTAGATCTTCTACCATCAATACTATCAGCCCAATGGGCATATGTATAAGCCTCTAACTTTATGTGTCCATGCTTAGAGAAAAAAATACCCTTTCCTAGAGTTCCCTTCAAGTAACACAAAACCTATTCTACAACAGCCATATCTGTGTCTCTAGGGCCATGGATAAACTAACTAATCACATTGACATCATATGAATTTTTTGGCCATGTCATACAAAGATATGGTAACTTCCCCCAAAAGTCTCTAGATCACTCCCTTGTCTGCTGTTATCAGTGCAGTGATGGAAGAGAAGAGGAGAAGAGAGAGGAGAGAGAGAAGAGAGAGCAGAAGAGAGGAGAAAAGATTGAGAGTCAAAAAGCATGCTGGTGGCGCCAACTATTTTGTTATATATACTAGAACGACAACAACTAAAAAATGAAAGGGTAAAAGTACAATAGTACCCCTGCGGTACTATACTTAGGAAAATACACGCTTTCAACACTCTCCCTCAAGTTGGGACATAGATGTCAATCATGCCCAACTTGTCACATAAATCATAATGTCGTGAATGGTGTAGCCCTTTTGTAAAGATGTTTGCAAGTTGATCCTCAGAGTTGACATAAGGAGTACACACTTCCCCTGTGATAACTTTCTCTCTAATAAAGTGTTTGTCGACTTCGATGTGTTTAGTTCTATCATGCAACACTGAATTAACAACAATGTTTATGACTACTTTGTTATCACAGAATAGGGTCTTAGGTTTGTTCACTAGAAAACCCAACTCACTCAACAGATTCTTTATTCACATATTTTCAGCCACTCCATGAGCCATTGCCCAATATTCAGCTTCAACACTGGATCTAGCTACCACATTCTGCTTTTTGCTTCTCCAGGTAACTAGGTTTCCTCCTATGAAGGCACAGTAGCCACTAGTTGACTTTCTGTCATTTAGGGATCCTGCCTAATCTGCATTAGTGTACACTTCAACTTTCAGACGTTCGTGCTTTTGAAACAACAAACCAGCGCCTGGGAGCTTCTTAAGATATCTGAGAACTCTTTCTGCTGCTTCAAGGTGAGTGGTCTTGGGAGCATGCATGAACTGGCTAAGAACACCAACTGCATAAGCAATGTCGGGGCGGGTCATAAAAAGATATAAC
This sequence comes from Nelumbo nucifera, assembly GCF_055504915.1. Taxonomy (NCBI): domain Eukaryota; kingdom Viridiplantae; phylum Streptophyta; class Magnoliopsida; order Proteales; family Nelumbonaceae; genus Nelumbo; species Nelumbo nucifera. Next base: position 45,532,850 of record NC_142653.1, on the reverse strand, counting down.
AATCTTCCTATAAGTCTCTGAAACTGTTTCACATCCTTGATAGGTTCACCTTGGCAGTCACCTAATTTGTGGTTAGGATCAATAGGGGAATCAACTGGCTTCACTCCCAATTTTCCTATATCCTAGAGTAGATCTAGGACATACTTCCTTTGGGAAATGAAGATACCCTTTTGTGAGCAGGCAACTTCAATTCCAAGAAAGTATCTTAGAGGACCTAGATCCTTTACTTCAAATTGTGTAGCAAGAAAAATGTTCAACTTTTGGATTTCATCCTTCCAACCGCCAGTGATAATTATATCATCAACATATACTATCAGAGCAGCAATTTTCCCTTTTCTCTTTTCACAAACAATGTGTGATCAGATTGACATTGCTTGTATCCTTTCTGATGAACCGCTACATGGAACTTGCTGAACCAGGCTCTCGGTGATTGTTTCAGCCCATATAAGGACTTCTTCAACCTGCACACTTTCTGTTCATTGCCTTGAACCCGAAAACCAGGGGGTTGTACCATGTAAACTTCCTCTTCAAGGTCACCATTCAGGAATGCATTCTTGATATCAAGCTGATGTAGATCTCAGTCAAGATTACCGGCAAAGGAGAACAGGACTCTAATGGAGTTCATCTTGGCAACGGGTTTAAAAGTCTCTGCATAATCAACTCCATACACTTGTGTAAACCCCTTTGCCACTAAACGAACTTTATACCTCTCCACAGTGCCATTAGCCTTATGTTTGATTGTGAACACTCATTTACATCCAACTGGATCCTTTACCTTAAATCTAATAGTTCTCATGTGCCATTTTTATGTAGAGCATTAATTTCTTCCTTCATAGCATCTGTCCATTTAGGTACTGAAAGAGCTTCTACCACATTCTTAGGGATAGGAACACTGCTAATGGATGTGAGAAAGGCCCGAAAAGAGGGTGAAATGTTTTCATAGGAAACAAAATGAGAAATGGGTTGTTTAGTGGTGCAAGATCTAACACCTTTCTTGTGAGCAATAGGAAGGTCAAGGTCATTAGCAACAGAGGTATCGATAGCAATAGGGTCAGGGACATCTATAGGAACCAAGATACCTGAGCGAGTATGATCTGCCCCCGGGGAGTTTGACGGCATTGGAGGTACAACTTCTAGGTTCTCCACAGTTCTTGAACTTGGTTGGCCTTTGTGACGACGAAAGAAGACACGAAAATGAGGAGGATTAGGAAGAGGAGGGAGCTGAACCAGTTTCTCCTCATTCCTACACTCCCCCTGAAGAGAAACTGGGAAAAAAGGCTCACTCTCAAAGAAAGAGACGTCCATGGAAACATAAAACTTCCGAGAAACAGGATCAAAACAACGGTATCCCTTCTGAGTGAAAGAATACCCCAGGAAGATGCAAGGAATAGCAGGAGGGTCTAATTTTCCACGAGTGGGTGACAGATTTTGGACAAAAACAACGACAACCAAACACACGAAGAGGAATGGAAAGAAGGGGAGCCTTAGGAAAAAGAAGCTGATGTGGGGCTTTGCACTCTAACCAACGAGAGGGCATATGGTTGATGAGATAGGTAGCACAAAGGACAACCTCAAGCCAAAATCATTTTGGGACGTTCATATGGATTAGTAAACCCCGAGCCACTTCAAGGAGGTGTTAGTTTTTTCTTTCGGCAACACCATTTTTTTGTGGTGTTCGGGCACAAGAGCTACGGTGAAGTGAACCACGTAAAACAAAAAATTCCGTGAGATCACTATGAAAATACTCTTTGGCATTATCTGATTGAAAAATTTGGATTTCAGTGTGAAATTGGGTGAAGATCATCCCCTGAAAGTCTTGGATAATTTTTGGTACTTCATCCCTTGTCTGCATGGGATATACCCATGTATATCTAGAATAATCATCAATAATGGTAATAAAATACTTGTAGCCACTCTCAGATGGTAAAGTAACCGGGCCCCACACATCATAATGAACGATGTGAAAAGGAAATTTAGATTTATTATTCTTTGAAGGAAAATGAGTTCTACATTGCTTACTCAATTGACAAGTTTGACAAGAAAAGTCTGAAACTGACACTGACTTAAACAATTCTGGAAACACCACTTTTAAAGACTCAAAAGATAAATGACCAAGACGACAATGCCATAAATAGACTTGACTCTTATAGGATAGACTCTTAGACTCTGTGACTTGAAGACCAACCTTATTCTCCAGCATGTAAAGTCCATCCACTATACATCCTCTACCAATCGTCTTCCCCGAGGCCAGATCCTGGATCACACAGTAAGAAGGGAAAAAGGTAACTGAGCAGTTTAAGGAATTTGTAATACTACTAGTAGAGGCCAAATTAATGGGAAATTTCGGGACATGTAAAACATCAGAGTGTAAGGCCAAAAGGAAGAGAAATGGTTCCTTGACCAGCTATGGTAGTATATGATCCATTAGCTAGTCTCACTTTGTCTCTTCCAAAAAGGAGGTGATAGGTTTGAAAGTAAGAGGACGTACCAGTCAATGTGTGTAGACGCTCCAGAATCAATGATCCAAGGAGTGTTAGGGGTATGAGATGCAACATGGAAGGCTGTGGTAGAGTTACCTGATGTAGACGCAAATGACGTTGAGGAAGGAGCATCCATCTAAAGAATTTCTTTACCATAGAGCTCTAAATGGTCACGGAAGGAATTAATAATATCCTCCCTTGGGTCAGATCCAGAGACGTGAGTCGGTGTCACAGTATTTATGGGGGGCTGATTTTCTTGAGAGGCCATATTTGCCATAGTGTTCTTTCTTGTACTTCACTGTCCTGACTTTTTGTTCAGATTTGAACCTTGTTTGTTATTCAAATCTTGAGCCCATTTTGGCTTCCCATGGAGATCCTAGCATGTATTTCGAGTGTGTCGGGGTTTCTGGCAATGAGTACACCACAGTTTGTCTTTGTCATCCACCCTTTTTTGAGTCCCCTCTCTTAAAAGTGTTCCCACCACCTGTAATCACACTTCATTTTGCTACCAACCCAACTGCATCCCCTCCAGAACTGTTCATCAAGTTCCTTCTACTTTCTTCTGATAGTACAAGAGCATAAACTTCCTGGACGGAGGGAAGATCCTTGCTACCTAGGATCTGAACTCTGCTAAGATACAAGTTTCTTGTATAACTTTGCATCTTTATCACACTTCCAGTCCACACTGATAATGATCTAGCTCATTCTAGAAAGAGGTCAAGTTGGAGTAGTATACAGAAAGACACCTCTCCCTCTGTTTACAAGTGGACGATTTTGCCTGTAACTGATAAATCTTTGCATAGTGATGCAGCTCAGAAAAGGTTGATTTTGCCTGTTCCTAGATTTCATTTTCCGTTTCAGCCCACATAAATTCCTTCTTATTTGGGGTTGCATAGACACTAAAATCTAGAACATAACCATACTGTTTTCCTGGTTCCATCTGCCGTATTCAGCACTCCCAGAATTGGGTTCTTTATTCTCTCATTTATATAACCTATCTTCCCCCTTGCAGTAGTGTATAACTTGATCCCTCTTGACCATTCCAAATAATTTAAACTGTTGAGAGGAATAACAGCCATGGGAAAGGAAAGGTCCGCACCCCCACTCGTTCCATTCGACATTGAGGAAACACTGGATGTAGTAGAATCTTCATCACTCATGATTTCAGATTCAATAAAACACTCTTAGAGGGGTACACAGCCTTAACAATATCCTAACACAGGGTACCAAGGAGAACCCCTTTTGTCTTTAGAAAACACACCTCTTTTCTGTAAAATACAGGTGCTGTAACAGCACTAACAGGTCATCCTTTGACCTACAGAATTAACACAAGTGTTGCCACAGTGCATACAGGTCATCTCTTGACCTACGCATCAACAGGAAGGCAATTACAGCAAGTACAGTTCACTTTCTGACCTCCAGTTCACCATAAAAGCTGTTGCAGCACACAAAATCTGTTACAGCAAGTACAGGTCACTTTCTGACCTCCAGTTCACCATAAAAGCTGCTGTTGTAGCCCACAAAAGGTCCTCACGACCTACAGTTTTACAGGGATCAGCCGACCCCACAAAAAAGGAAAGAAAAGGGGCTGCTTGCCTCACATTAACAGTCTGAACCTATTATAGGTTCTGTTCTGGCACACGACCAGAAAGAATAAAAAAAAAGGAGAAGGGAGAGAGAGTACTTCAGTTCGATCTGGATCTGGATCTGAATCTTCAATGAATCTGGATCTGGATCTGGCGAATGGAGAAGACAGGGAAGCTGTGCTCGATTTCTTCTTTTGGATCTAACAGTCCTGCTCTGATACCATGTTATCAGTGCAGTGATGGAAGAGAAGAGAAGAGAGAGGAGAGAGAGAAGAGAGAGAGGAGAAAAGATTGAGAGTCAAAAAGCATGCTGGCGGTGCCAGCTATTTTGTTATATATACTAGGGCGACAACAACTAAAAAATAAAAGGGTAAAAGTACAATAGTACCCCTGTGGTACTATACTTAGGAAAATACAAGCCAAGAGCTCACCATAATTGGCTGAAAGCTGATGGTTGGCATCAATAGGTGTATAGACAAGATTGGCACCAAGTTTTCCAATCTCTCTAAGAAGATCTAACACATACTTCTGCTAGGAGATGAAGATACCATCTTTATACTTGGCAACTTCAATCCCCAAGAAATATCTCAATTCTCCTAAATCCTTAATTTTAATTCTAAATTAAGAAAACTCTTGAGTGCTTGGACTTCCTTTGTATCACTACCTGTAACCACAATATCATCAACATAAACAATAAGGTAACCCGAGTACCTCTCCTCTTAACAAATAGGGTATGGTCAGACTGTGTTTGAGTGTAGCCAAACTCAACAAGTGCAGTCTGAAATTTGTCAAACCAAGCTCAAGGGGATTTTCTTGAGGCCATAAAGGGATTTCTTCAATTTGTTACCAGTGCACAGTAACAAGTGCATTTCCTTACCATGTGAACAACCATAATTTTATTTCTTTTGCCTTCTATTTTTTCTTCCACCTGTCCTTTAGTGAATGAAAGTGCCGACATATTTATCTCAAATTAATTTTTCCTGTTGTTTGAACTTTGTAAAAATTTATGCTCTGATTTTTTTTCCATTATTGATATGCAGGATGAATGGAATGACAGGGAAAATAATGCAGAAAATATTTGAGGAACTTGTTCCTGAGTCTGTACGGAATGATGCCCGCAACTTAGTGGAGTATTGTTGCTTCAGGTTCTTGTCAAGAGATAGTTCTGATATTCATCCTTGCTTGAAGGTCTGTGAAATCATTAGAGTAAATCACATATATTATGTTATTCTATTTTATTTTCCATTAGTAAAATAATCTATTCAGAGGTGTTGGGATGTGTATGAAACCATCCTAGAATTTAGTGCCTGATGCTTATGTGTTATTTTCCTAGTGTTTGGAGGTTGATGTTGATGCCGTCTTATTTTCTTTTAAAAAAAGAGAAGAGGGTGTAGAATGAGAATTCTGAAAGTTTGGTACTTTTAAGAAGGAATATTGAATTTCAATTCGAGCTTTAAATGGTCTAATTTGTGACATAAAGCTGTTTGCTATGGGCTAGAATGCTTAGTTTTTGTTGACTGTGAATAAACACTTGGGTCTGTAAGTCAAAAGGTGTATGTTGGGGTTCTTGGTGTAGAACTTAGAAGTTTGTTTTTAATGAATGGGCCATTCTATAAAATTGTTTATGAAGGTTGAAGGAGGAAGAAGAAAAACAACCTTTTGAAATAAACAGACTGATTAAAAAAGTGCAGAAAAGTGATAGAGAACAACAGAAACAAAGAATCAAGAAGAGAGAAGAGGAAGAAGAAGGTGGCGGCAATAATGGTTCAGAGAGAGATTTTTGAAATGTAATCTTCTCTTACACCCTAATCCCTTTTCATTAACTTAATTTTAGTAATTATAGAGACGCCCTTAACCGGGCGAATAATTTAAGAAAACATAACATAAGTATGGCCCATGTTGAGGCCCATTATAGCAAAGAACATAAACAAAAGAAATAAGTAAACAGTCTATGGGCCATTTGGCCCATCCTCTCTAGGCTCCCCTTCAAGTTGAGCATAGATTAGAATCATGCCAAGCTTGTCAGTATCATGCTGAAGTTTGGCCTTGGGGATGCCCTTGGTAAGGATATCAGCTAACTGTCCTTTAGAAGAGAATGGTAGACAAACTTCTATAGAAGCCACTCTTTCTCGGATAAAATGTCTGTCAACTTCAATATGTTTGGTCTTGTCATGTTGCACCGGATTGTGAGCAATGTTGATAGCAGCCTGATTGTCATAATATAACATTAATGGCTTATCATACTTGTTGAAGTTTGACCTGCCATAGAATTCTGTCTTGTTCGTTGACTGTAGAGTAAAGTAGACAGCAAGAAGTAGGAGAGGAAAGAAGAAAAGAGAGAAGAGAGAAAAGAGAGAAAGGCTGGTTCGAATTAGAGAAAAAAAGTTAATCCCTCGATTCGGCCAGACCTATTATTATATTATTGACTTATTGAAAAAGACTTGAGTGCCCTTCTTTAAGTAAGAGGCACTCGAACTAACATAACAGTACACATCAGCATTCTCAACAAGTACAAAGACTGAAATACCCCTTCACTAACACCACTAACACTCCCCCTCAAGCTGGTGAGTATATATCATATAATCCCAGCTTGTTACATATGTAGTCCACTCTCCCCCGACTCAAGCCTTTTGTAAACAAGTCTGCCCACTGGTTTCCCGTACTAACATATGCAGTTTCTATCACCCCATTCAGCACCTTCTCTCTCACAAAATGACAGTCAACTTCGATGTGCTTGGTTCTTTCATGAAACACTGGATTGGAAGAGATATGAACCGCTGCCTGATTGTCACAGTAGAGCTTCATTGGAGTACTGATGTCATATCCTATCTCCTGTAGAAGGTTCCTCAGCCACACTAGTTCACAAGCAGTATGTGCCATGGCCCTATATTCCGCTTCTGCACTGCTTCTTGCCACAACTGTTTGCTTCTTACTTTTCCATGTTACCAGGTTACCCCCCAGAAAGGTGCAATAGCCTGTGGTAGATCGTCTATCAGACATAGAACCTGCCCAATCAGCATCGGTGTATCCTTCTACTACCAGTTTTCCACCACTTCTGTACAGCAAACCACGACCAGGAGCTCCTTTCAGATACCTCACAATCCTTAGCACTGCACTCCAATGTGGGACCAAAGGTTTCTGCATGAACTGACTCACCACACTAACCGCAAATGAAATATCTGGCCGAGTAATGGTTAGATAGTTTAGTTTGCCTACAAGTCGTCGGTATCTGCCAGGCTCTTCAAACACTTCACCTATATCACTGCTCAGCCTCGTATTTGTTTCCATAGGTGTCTCAGCCGGTTTAGTACCCAACAATCCTGTTTCTTCCAGTAAATCAAGCACATATTTCCTCTGGCACAAATTAATGCCATGCTTAGATCTTGCTACCTCTATGCCCAAAAAGTATTTCAACTTGCCAAGGTCCTTTGTCTGAAAGTGTTCCTGTAGGAATGCCTTCAATCTGTCAATGCCCATTTTATCATTCCCAGTCACAACGATATCATCCACATACACCACCAATATTATTTTACCTACCGAAGAGTCAAGACTGAAGACAGAGTGATCAACTTGGCACTGTTTCAGACCAAACTTCTTGACCACCTCACTGAACCTACCAAACCATGCTCGAGGGGACTGTTTAAGTCCATAAATAGCCTTCTTAAGTCTACATACCTTACCATCCTCCCCCTGAGCAACAAACCCAGGTGGTTGCTCCATGTAGACCTCCTCGAGCAAATCCCCATGCAAAAAGGCATTTTTGATATCGAGCTGATGGAGAGGCCAACCAGACATAGCTGCAAGAGAGATGACGACACGAACTGACCCTATCTTAGCAACCGGGGAGAACGTCTCCGTGTAGTCAATGCCATAGGTTTGGGAGTACCCTTTGGCAACCAGCCGCGCCTTCAGGCGCTCAACACGACCATCTGGCAAGTACTTAACACTATACACCCACTTACAACCGACAGCCTGCTTCCCAGGAGGAAGAGCGGTGAGATCCCAAGTGTGATTATGATGCAAAGCAGAGAGCTCTTCTTCCATAGCACGGCACCACTCTGGAGAGGTAAGGGCTTCCTGGACATCCTTAGGAACAACCACGGAGGATAACAAAGATATGAACTGGCGATGGGAAGCGGAGAGGTGGGTAAGTGAAACAAAATTGGAAATAGGGTGAAGGGTGCAAGTACGCTTACCTTTCCGTAAGGCAATAGGAAGATCTAGGTCGGAGGCTGGTGTCGAAGCTGGAGCTGGATCTGTCGACGGTGATGAAGCTGGAGGAGCTGCAGCCGGTACACGTGGGCGATGTGTATACACGTGACGGATGGGTGGACGGTCAACCAATGGTGGCACCGGAGGCAAGGACGTAGGCATGACTGGAACCAAAGGAGGTGGATCAGCCACAGGAAGAGGAAGAGGAGGTGGTGATGTGGGGGAAGCAGCAGCACCGGACCCCACGAAGAACGGAGTAGACTCAAAGAATGTAACATCAGCACATACCAAGGAACGACGAGAACTAGGATGATAACACTTGTACCCTTTCTGAGTTCGGGAATAACCAAGGAAGATACACTTCATGGAACGTGCATCTAACTTGTCAGTCCCGGGACTCAGATTATGAACGAAGCAGACACACCCAAATACCCGAGGAGAAAGCGAAAACGGAGACATGTTGGGGAATAAGACACTAAAAGGAGAACGACCATCAAGGATAGACGTGGGCATCCGATTAATTAAGAAACAAGAGGTGAGCATTGCATCGCTCCAAAAAGTTTTGGGAACATTCATGTGGTGCATGAGGGAGCGTGCCGTTTCTACAAGATGGCGGTTCTTTCTCTCAGCAACCCCATTTTGTTGCGGAGTATAGGTACATGAAGTTTGGTGTATAATGCCATGTTGGTCCAAGTATTCTCGAAAAGATGAAGACAAGTATTCACGACCATTATCAGAACGGAAAATTTTGATGTGAACACCAAATTGATTGCGGATCTCAGCATAAAATTTCTGGAAGATGGAAAATAATTCACTTCTTTCTTTCATTAAATAGAGCCACGTCATTCTTGAACAGTCATCAACAAAAATAACAAAATATCGGTATCCATTATATGACATCACTTTATAAGGACCCCAAACATCTGAATGAATTAAAGAAAAAAGACTCGACACACGGTTATCGACCCTAGAACGAAAGGGAACACGATGGTGTTTCCCAAATTGACAAGACTCACAATCTAAAACAGAAAGTTGACTCAATGAAGGGACTAAGGACTGCAACACTTTCAGCGAAGGATGACCAAATCTACAGTGCCACTGGAGAGGAGAAATGGATGACTGAAGAGCCGTTGACGTTCGTCCACCACCATCAAGATAATACAGTCCACCGGCTTCATGCCCTCCACCAATCTTCATCCCCGTCTTGAGATCCTGAAAAACACACATAGAAGGGTAAAAAGTGATGGAGCACTTAAGTGACTTGGTCAGCTTACTAACAGACATAAGATTAAATGGAAGCTTAGGTACATATAAAACAGAGGATAGGGATACAGGGTCTAGGTCAACATTACCAACACCACAGATAGATGACGTGGAGCCATTAGCAAGGGTAACAGATTGTGATGTTGAGCAATGAGTGAGAGATGAAAACACACCTGGAGTTCCCGTCATGTGATCGGAGGCTCCAGAGTCAATAATCCAGGGGTTGGGTGTGGATGCCAAACAAGCCATACCTGAGTGTGCAAAGGAAGCTGTGTTCTGCTGCGACTTGGATTGAACAAACCTCTCATACTCATCACGAGGAACACTCACCATCTCCTTGCCTGGACCATCTGAGGGAGTAGAAGGCATCGGGTCAGCTGACCGTTTCTCCTGTGTAGGGCTGAAACTGGTGTCACTAGTCATGGCATGGTTGGCCCACGTCGAGGGAGGACCATGTAAGTCATAGCAGTAGTTAATGGTATGTCCATCCAAACCACAGTGAGTACACTTCCGTGGACCCGAGCCACGTCCTCTACCACGAGCTCCCCCTGAATCTCTGCCTCCAGTACGACCACCACCACGGATATGTGTAGATCCACCACTACCACTCCTGCCAGGCTGGGTTCCTCGAGTCCCACTTCTGCCACCTCGGCCTCTTGACACTGCAAATGCTGATTTATCGGAGACATTAGAGTCCATAGATCCAATGGAAGCCCTCCGAAGACGAGCAAACACCTCCTCTAAAGATGGAAGAGCAGATCCCCCTAGTATCTGGGCTCGTACTGGTTCATACTCAGACTTCAGCCCCACCAGAAACCGTGTTACATCAAGCTGCTCTCGCTGTTGCTGTTGAACTTTGACATCTGAAGTGAGAGGATGATAGACATTTAACTCATTACGGATATTCCTCACATTGGCATAGTACTCCTCAAGGCTCTGATTTCCCTGTTGCAGATTGAAGTATTCCTGATACAGTTGATATACCCTAGTGGTATTATCCTGACCTGAATACAGTTTCTTGGCATGATCCCACACCTCTTTGGCTGTGTCAAGAAACATGAAGTTCACACTGATTTTGGGTTCCATACTGTTCCACAACCATGTAATGATCTGTGCATCTTCCTGTTCCCAGTCTTCATACTCCTGAGAATTAGCGGGGGGTTTCTCCTCTCTTATATGCTTCACTTTCTTCTTCGCCTTCAGAAAAACCTCTACAGACTTGGCCCAAGGGACATAATTCTCTCCATTCAGTTTAATGGAGGTCATTTGGACATTCAGGTAGTCAGTAGATATCATGACACTAGGTTTACTATCACTGTTATCTGCCATTGCCGAACTCCCTTAATTCTGAGCACTGAATTAGGAGCACTACACACTGCACACTACACACAGACACTTCATCGAAATCTGCACACTGATTTCAACAGCTGAGAACTGCAACACCACAAACCCTACTCACCGAAGTCTGTACACTGATTTCAGCGATATCAAAAGCTGAAAACCACACTTGTAACACCACCAACATTAATCCACAACTATAGGAAGCTTCACCATTAAGTAGACACTATTGCCATTCGAATCACACACAAACCAGAATAAACCCTAGCATAAACCCTAGCATACTGCAATCTGAGAACCCATCATGCGAACTGTACTACACCTCTCATGTATTCCATAACGAAAAAAAATATATAAAAAAAACTTTACCTCATCGCCTGAAGGCCAACCATACGAAGGGCTGAGACACCACTGCACCACACGTACCAGCCCTAACTAGGGCTTAGAAACCACAGCAACCAATCACCAACGACACAATCGGAGGCATAGAGACCTCCTAGGGAAGAGGGCGATCACTCCTTTTCAGCCCTTTTCCCAGTCTCCAACTCACAACTGAGAACCCCAAGTGAAACCCTAATTCGAATGCGCAGAAGGCAGAATTCTAGCAAGTCTGATTTGGTGAACCTAGCTCTGATACCATGTTGAAGTTTGACCTGCCATAGAATTCTGTCTTGTTCGTTGACTGTAGAGTAAAGTAGACAGCAAGAAGTAGGAGAGGAAAGAAGAAAAGAGAGAAGAGAGAAAAGAGAGAAAGGCTGGTTCGAATTAGAGAAAAAAAGTTAATCCCTTGATTCGGCCAGACCTATTATTATATTATTGACTTATTGAAAAAGACTTGAGTGCCCTTCTTTAAGTAAGAGGCACTCGAACTAACATAACAGTACACATCAGCATTCTCAACAAGTACAAAGACTGAAATACCCCTTCACTAACACCACTAACAATACTCAATACCCAGTTCCTCCATCAGGGATCGAAGCCAAAGTAGTTCAGAAACTCCATGAGCCATGGCTCTGTACTCGGCTTTAGCTGAAGATCTAGCAACAACTAGTTGTTTCTTGCTTCTCCAATAAATAATATTACCTGCCACCAAGCTACAATACCCAAAAGTTGACCTTCTATCGTCAATGTTTCCGGCCCAGTCAGCATCTGTGTAAGCCTCCAATTTCATATGACCATGCTTAGCAAATAGAATTCCCTTTCTAGGAGAACCCTTTAAATAACACAGAATTCGTTCTACTGCTGCCATGTGAGTGTCCCTAGGAGCATGCATGAGCTGACTAATGCAGCTGACAACATATGCAATGTTTGGCCGAGTCATGCACAGATAGAGCAGCTTCCCAAGTAACCTTTGGAAGACTCCCTTATCTTTCAACAATACTCCATTTGAGGCAGAAAGCTTATGACTATCAATAGGAGTAGCAACTAGTCTAGCACCCATCTTTCTTGTTTCAGTGAGCAAGTCAAGCACATACTTTCGTTGAGAGATAAAGATCCTATCCTTAGACCGAGCAACTTCTATGCCAAGAAAATACCTTAATTCCCCCAGATCTTTGATCTCAAACTTTGTATGAAGGAAAGCTTTGAAATCATTAATCCATGTTACATCATTACCAGTCACAACTATATCATCAACATAGACAATAAGATATACCACCTAAGAGCCTCTCCTCTTCACAAAGAGGGCAGCCCTAAACCTTTCAAACCATACCCTAGGTGATTGTTTAAGTCCATAAAGAGGTTTCTTCAGCTTGCATACTTTTCTCTCCATATCTGTGTCATACATCCCCGGAGGAAGAGACATATAGACCTCTTCATGTAATTCTCTATTCAGAAATGCATTTTTCACATCCAGTTGGTAAAGAGGCCAATCTGAATGTGCAGTCAGAGATAGCAAAACCCTCACAGAGGTCATCTTTGCAATAGGAGCAAAGGTCTCCAGATAGTCAATCCCATAAGTCTGTGTATAATCTTTTGCAACCAGCCTAGCTTTGTACCTGTTAGAATCAACTAAAAAGGGGTATTTTAGTCTTCTCAGTTCGACACTGTTCATCTTCTTCTTCTTCTTTTCTTCCTTCCCCTTTTCTCAGTTTGGCTGAACAACACAAACATGGTATCAGAGCGCCATTGACAGTAGTTGTTTCGATTGCTGCTACAATAGTCCGAACCAGTAAGGAGAAGAAGAAAGAGAAGGAGAAGGAGAAGAGAAGAAGAAGAAGAAGATGAAAGAACTGTCGAACCTGATAGGCTAAACCCTATCAATCGACCTCTTAATAGTGATTAGGCTCTAATTAATTATACAAAGACTAAACTGCCCTCACTAAAGTATGGGACAGAGAGTCTCTAATAAGACTGCCACATAAGCACATAACTTAACAAAGGTGAGTTGACTAATCTACCCTTATTCGGCTAACTCTAACACTCCCCCTCAAGCTGGAGAATATGTCATATAATCCTAGCTTGTTACATATATAGTTCACTCTCCCTGAGCTTAAGGCTTTTGTAAACAAATCTGCCCACTGATGACCTGAGCCTACATGTTCTGTTTTTATCTCTCTAGTAAGAACCTTCTCCCTCACAAAGTGGCAATCAATCTCTATGTGCTTTGTTCTCTCATGAAAAACAGGGTTGGATGAGATATGGAGTGCAGCTTGATCGTCACAGTACAATTTCATAGGTTTATCCATGTGGAACCTAATTTCTTGTAGGAGATTCCTCAACCATACTAATTCACATGTAGTGTGTGCCATGGCTCTGTACTCGACTTCAGCACTGCTTCTAGCCACAACCTTCTGCTTTTTACTCTTCCACGTCACAAGATTTCCTCCAAGAAATGTGCAGTAACCTATAGTAAATCTTCTATCAGACACAGAGCCTGCCCAATCTGCATCTGTGTACCCAACTACTTCAAGTTTTCCTCCTGGTTTCTACAATAGCCCACGGCCCAGAGCTCCCTTCAAATATCTTACAATTCTAAGAACTGCATCGAGTGAGATATACGAGGGTTCTGCATAAATTGGCTCACCACACTGACTGCAAAGGAGATGTCTGGTCTCGTGATAGTCAAATAGTTCAGCTTCCCCACTAGTCGTCTATACCTTACAGGATCATCAAATATTTCCCCTGTATCACTGCTCAACTTAACATTTGGTTCCATAGGAGTCTCAGCCGGTTGTTTATCTTCTTTCACATGCTTCACTTTCCTCTTTGCCTTGAGAAAAACTTCCACTGACTTGGCCCATGGAACATAGTTCTCACCATTCAGTTTAATTGAGGTCATCTGTACACCTAGATAGTCAGAGAGAAACCACCACACTTGGTTTCTGATCACTACAGCCATCTCCCATTGCTGCCATGATACTCTTTCAATGCTGCCTCTAATCTGAATTCCCAGTCACCAACTAAGTGCTGCTGTCAGGAGTTTGATGTTCTAGAACCTACAGCAGTCCCTAAACACAATGATAGATACACAAGCCTTTGTTCTTGTCCACACCACTACTGATTTCACAAAACCACGAACCACACCGACGTTAATTCAGCACTTACTAACCACATGCAAGCCCTCTTACAACTACTCAACAGAGATTGTGCATCACAAGCACCACCACACAGCCATAGCTGTCACACACGGTACAAACCTGTCTAACATTTTTAAGAGAGCACTACAAGATCAAAGAGAACTCAGCTAGTGTCACTGCATTACACCTTGCACCATTTGGCCACCCACAGTAGCCCCTACACCATTCGGCCACCTGCAGCAGCCCTTACACCATTCGGTCACTGTAAACACAGCCTGTTCTTGAAATTTTTTTTTTCAAGAACCAGGGCAACAACCAACCTAGTTCGCTAGGTTCTGATCAGTCCTCGCAGATTCTTGAAGATTTTCAACCCAGAAATACCAACAGCACAAAGAGAAGAGATAACCAACCTTCTTTTGAGAGCTTCAGCCAACCATTCACTGCTGAAGTCGTTTTCTTAAGAAATGAGGTTCTGCGCACCAGAGAGAAAGAAGAGCTGAGATGTTTCAGGCCTAGGACGAACCAGTTTTCTCCATTGACAGCCCAGAAAAGAAAAGGAGAGAACTGAAGCACGGACTGAAGTTGTCACGAACTGAAGCAGGTCACAAATCCCGCTCTGATACCATGTTTCGACTGCTGCTACAGTAGTCCGAACCAGTAAGGAGAAGAAGAAAGAGAAGGAGAAGAAGAAGAAGAGAAGAAGAAGAAGAAGATGAAAGAACTGTCGAACCTGATAGGCTAAACCCTATCAGTCGACCTCTTAATAGTGATTAGGCTCTAATTTTTTCGTTTTTTTTCTCTGGTGCGACAAATCTGGGGTAGAAGACTGCGGCACAACCCAAATTCCTCCGGCAACCTCTAGGGTTTCAGAGGTTTGACTTCTGGTGACAAGGGAAAGAGAACAACAGTCAAGTGATAAGAAAAAAAAAGTTTTTTTATGTAGACTGCTGTCACCATGGGTGTGACAGTTGTGGTGGTCGAGTAGGTGCAGTTGTGGTAGTCTGAACCCTCTAGTGAGCAGTTTCAAGAGGAATTCTTTGTGGTTTTAAATCTGTATGTTAGCAGTACAGTGGTGGTTGAAGTGGCTGAATGTATGCCAAGGCCAATACTTGGTGATTTCAAGTGTGCTAATGTGGTAGCTAACGAACTGTAGTGCAGTGGTTGGAACTGTTTTTTTTTTTTGTGTGATGGGCAGAACCGACTTGTAGACTGAAATGGCTTCGATGGAAGATGCGAGTGGTGACCAGAAATCGAGTATCATGATTTCCTTTGATTTTTTAAATGTCCAGATGACCTCCATCAAACTTAATGGTGAAAACTATGTTCCGTGGGCCAAGTCGGTGGAGGTGTTTCTGAAGGCTAAGAAGAAAGTGAAACATGTACGGGAGGAGGAGCCTAGTGCTGAATCCTCGAGTTTTAGTGATTGAGAGCAAGAGGATCCTCAAATTATGACGTGGTTGTGGAACAATATGGAGCCTAGGATCAGTGTTAATTTCATGTTTTTAGATACAACAAAGGATATATGGGAGCGTGCCAAGAAACTCTACTCTAGACAAGACAACACCACAAGGGTTTATCAGCTTTATTAGGAATACTTCAGTTTGCAGCAGGGAAACCAGACTCTTGAAGAATATTACACCAGTATGAAGAATCTTTGGAATGAACTTAATGTCTATCATCCCTTAACACTAGACGTTAAGATTCAGCAGCAACAAAGGGAACAACTAGATGTTACTCGGTTCTTGGTGGGACTGAAAGCAGAATATGAACCAGTTAGAGCACAGATATTGGGAGGATCTGCTCTCCCTACTCTAGAAGAGGTGTTTGCCCGTCTCCGTAGGATCTCTCTTACCCCCACAGAGTGTTACATACCTTCCAATAGATCAGCACTTGTTGGCACTCGAGGTGGTTCTTATGGACACAGAGTAGGTGGTTGTACAGTTAAGGGAGGCCGTCGTCTCCCTATGGGTGGTCGTGGTGGTGGAGGAGGTCGTAATTCAGGGGGAGGCCGTGGCAGAGGAAGGGGGAGCACTACTAGAAAATGCACACATTGTGGGAGAGGACACACAGTTAACTTCTGCTATGATTTGCATGGCCCACCATCCACATGAGCTAATCATGCAGTTGTTGGTGGTAGTGAAGTCAGTGATATTCAACCAGTTGATCCAACATCCTCTACAGTCACAACTACTTCTGGGAAGGAGATGATGAGTATTCCAAGAGAGGAGTATGAGAGATTTCTTCAGGCCACCTCACATCAGAATATTGCCACTCTTGCTCATTCAGGTATAGCTTGCCTAGCATCCAAACCTTCACCCTAGATAATTGACTCTGGAGCCTCTGGTCACATGACTGGGACTCCAGGTGTGTTTTCCTCCCTTTCTCCAACTTCTACATCGAATAGTGTGACCCTTGCCAATGGATCTACTTCCCCCATCTATGGTGTTGGTATTGTTAACACAGTGTCTCTTTCTTTGACTTCTGTTTTATATGTTCCCAAGTTTCCTTTCAATCTTATGTTTGTTAGTAAACTAACCAAATCCCTCAATTGTTCTATCACATTTTACCCTTCCTCTTGTGTTTTTCAGGATCTAACGAGGGGGAAGAAGATTGGTGGAGGGCATGAGGCTGGCGGGTTGTATTATCTTGATGGTGGTGGATCTACAGTTGCACTTCAAACATCTTTGACTCCTCTTCAGTGGCATTGTCGACTCGGCCATCCATCTCTTAAAGCTCTCAAGCTTCTTGTTACGTCATTGAGTCGTCTGTCGTCTTTACAGTGAGTCATGTCAGTACCTTCTTCTTCGACATTGTTCATCTTCTTCTTCCTCTTCACTTCTTCTTCTCTTCTTCCTTCCTCATTTCTCAGTTCGGCTGAACAACACAAACAATAGCTTTCAATGGTGCCATCAACATGATATTTGATGGTGAAAACCCACTTACAGCCCACTAGTTCCTTCCCTTCAGGTAAATTAACCATTTCCCAAATGTCATTCTTATGCAGGGCATCAATTTCTGTTCTCATAGCATCCCTCCATTCTAGAATAGTAAGAGCTTCTAACACAGACCTGGGTATTGGATTAGAAGCAACAGAAGAAAGATAGCCAAAATATGAAGGAGAGAGCAAACTGTAAGAAAGGTGTTTGGAAATGCAATGTGTAGTACACTTCAATGTGGAGGAGGGGGGTCAGGAAGTAAGAGAGAGCCAGGAGACCACAAAGATCTTTGTGAACTACTTCAAAGAAATCTTCACAAGCTCAAGTGGGGTGACAACAGAACTACCAGAAATGGAAGGGGATTGGCTCTCAGAAGAACAATCTTTGTCTTTGGAGAGGAACTTCACTTTGGAGGAAATTATGAGTGTAATCTTCTCCATGGATAGATCAAAAGCCCCCGGACCAGATGAATTTTCAATGCCCTTTTATCAAGAATGTTGGGATTAGCTGAAAAATGATATCTTAGAAGTGTTCAATGAATTCTTTCTCAAAGGAGAGGTGCCTTGAGGGGTGAATGCCACTTTTATAACTTTAATCCCGAAGAGGAGGGAGGCCAAAACCCCTAAAGACTATAGGCCAATTAGTATTGTTGGGAGTATATATAAAATTATTGCAAAGGTTCTCTCAGAAAGGATCAAGAAAGTGCTTCTATCAATCATCTCACCTTTCCAGTGCTTTTGTGGAAGGTAGGCAGATTGTGGATCAAATTCTAGTAGCCAATGAGTGTGTTGCAGAAAAAAGAAAGGGTAGAGGAAAAGGGTTGGTGTGTAAGGTGGACCTAGAGAAAGCTTATGACATGGTTAATTGGGAAGTGCTACTTCAAATGTTAGAAAGGTTGGGCTTTGGAACTAAGTGGAGATCTTGGATCAGAGGATGTTTGAATTCTGCCCATTACTCAATTCTTATTAATGGAGTAGTGAGGGATTTCTTTCCGGTGGAGAGAGGAATTAGGCAAGGAGAACCCTTATCTCCCTTTGTAGATGACACCCAAGGGTCGTTCAAGGGGTGGAGGATAGGTAGAAATCAAGAGGTTGTTACCCACCTCCAATTTGCAGATGACGCAATCTTCTTTTGTGAGGGTGGTAACGAGGAAGGTGTGGTGAATCTAAAGAGGCTATTGGATAACTTTGTGGGGATAACAGGTTTAAGGATTAATTGGACCAAAACAGGCATCGTAGGGATCAATTTGGAGGAAGGGGAACTGTTTTGGAATGGTAGAATACTGATATGTTTCATTCTATTGCCAATGGGCATATTTATACAGTAAGCTGCTGCAATAAATAGAAAGAAAAATAGAAAGAAAAGAAAATAGAAAGAAAAAATAGAAAGAAGAAAAAATAGAAAGAAGAGAAAATAGAAAGTACAAAAATAGAAAGAAAGAAATAGAAAGAAAAAACTTTCTAAATCAATCCTTCCACAATCCTAGGAATATATACAATTCTATTTTCAGATTTGAACCAGTAACCCCACGTTTTCCAACACTCCCCCTGAAGCTGGTGAATAGAGATCCTCCATTCCCAGCTTGGCTATACTTCTCCGAAAGTCTGTACTATTAAGCCCTTTAGTAAGTACATCGGCCAGTTGTCCTTTTGTAGACACATAGGGAGTGCAAATCAACTTGCTGTCCAGTTTCTCTTTTATAAAGTGTCGGTCAATTTCGATGTGCTTTGTCCTGTCATGTTGAACAGGATTGTGAGCAATATTGATGGCTGACTTGTTGTCACAATATAGTTTCATAGGCTCTTCTCGTGGAATCTTCAGGTCTTCTAAAATTATCTTCAACCAGAGTAATTCACACACTCCTTGTGCCATAGCCCTGAATTCTACCTCTGCACTTGACCGAGCCACTACATTTTGCTTCTTACTCCTCCAAGTGACTAAGTTTCCTCCTAAGAAGGTACAGTAACCAGAAGTGGACCGTCTATCTACTGGAGATCCTACATAATCGGCATCTGTATATGCTTCAAGAGTCAGTCCTCCATTTCTTCTGAATAAAATTCCTTTTCCTAGATTGGCTTTCAAATAGTGCAGAATTCGATGAGCAGCCTGCAGATGAACTTCTTTAGGATTATGCATAGACTGACTTATTACACTTATAGCATATGCAATATCTGGTCGTGTATGTGCAAGATAAATGAGTTTTCCAACTAGTCTTTGGAACATCTCCTTGTCTACACTTGCATTCTCGTGGGCTTTTTCAAGTTTATGATTGGGATCTATAGGCGTGGAAGCTGGTTTACAGGCCATATTTCCTGTTTCTCTCAAAAGATCAACAACATACTTTTGTTGAGAGATAAAGATGCCTTGTTTAGAATGTGCAACTTCAATTCCGAGAAAATACTTTAGTCTCCCCAAGTCTTTTATCTCAAATTCTCTGGCAAGGCAGTTTTTCAATGCTTCCTTCTCCTTTTTATCATTCCCAGTAACGATTATATCATCCACATAGACTAATAGTGCAGTAACTCCCCCTGAGGCTGTGTGTTTGATAAACAATGTGTGGTCACCTTGACTTTGCTTGTAACCTGTACTCAGCATTACCTTCGTAAACCTTCCAAACCATGCTCTCGGAGATTGTTTGAGACCATATAGTGCTTTCTTCAACCGACAAACTTTGTTCCCTTTAATGCCTTCTCCAAAACCCGGTGGAATGTCCATGTATATCTCCTCTTCTAGATCACCATGGAGAAACGCATTTTTTACATCAAACTGTTGCAAATCCCAATTATAGTTAGCAGCCAATGGCAGTAACACCCTTACTGTATTCATTTTAGCTACTGGGGCAAAAGTCTCCTAATAATCTACCCTTGGCTACCAGGCGTGCTTTGTACCTTTCTAATGACCCATCAGATTTGTACTTAATTGTGAACACCCATTTACAACCTACCGTCTTCTTGTTTCTTGGTAGATCCACAACTTCCCATGTGTTGTTTTTTTCTAATGCCTCCATTTCCACTCTCATGGCTTTTCTCCACTCCTTATTAGAAAGTGCCTCGGCTAGAGTATTAGGAATTGGAATGGTGTTAAGGCTGGCTAGAAAACTTTTATGGGATTTAGAGAATCTTTGGAATGATACATATTTGGCTAAAGGGTACAATGGGCGTTTGGTACATTCTCTGGTTCCTTTTTTCAGTGCAATAGGTAGGTCATACTCATACTTAGACTGTGAAGGTGTAGGTTTAGGATCTAAGCATCCCTCAGTTCTAGGATTAGGAGTTGAATCTTGGACTTGCACAGGTTGAGGATTTGGATTTTTCCTCCTAGAGTAAACCTGCATATATCTCACATTATCATGCACATCATTCATGGGGTTAACAGTGTCCGAATTTGGTTCAATGGTCGGGTTGTTTGACTCTTGTTGGGACTCGGGAATGTGGGGCTCAGAGGAATGTGACTCAGAGGGATGTGATTCTTGACGATTGAATGTCTGTGAGGAGGGTAAAACATCTAGGGAGAGTAGATCCGATGCCTTATCTTCCATTAATGAGGGTTCCCCCTGAAGATAAGGTTGAGTGAAAAAAGATTTTCCTTCCTCAAATGTGACATCGATGGAGGTGTAGAATTTTTTGGTGGCTGGATGATAACATTTATAACCTTTCTGAGTTGGGGAATATCCCAAGAAGAGACACTTGATTGCTCGTGGGTCTAATTTTCCCTTATTATGGACATGAACAAAGGTAGTGCAGCCAAAAATTCTTGGTGTGAGATTATTTGAGGCTCGAATATCAGGGTAAAATTGAGAAAGGACTTGTATTGGGCTTCGGTTGTCAAGAACTTTAGATGGTAGTCTATTTATGGTGTAGGTAGCAATAAGGACAGCTTCCCCCCAATATTGTTTTGGCACCTGATTTTGAAAGAGAAAGGCTCGGGTGGTTTGCAAAAGATGGCCATTTTTTCTCTCAGCTACCTCATTCTGTTGGGGAGTGTTAACACAAGAGGATTCATGCACAATGCCTTCTTTTTGAAAAATGGGGACAAATTCTGATTAAAATAATCTGTAGCATTATCAGATCGAAACCTTTTAATTCTCACACCAAACTGAGTTCGGACCATGTTATGAAAGTTGGGAAGAATCGTACCCACATCAGATTTAGACTTAAGAAGAAAAATCCATGTGACCCTAGTGCAATCATCAATAAAGGTGACGAACCATTTGGAACCAGTAATGTTGGGAATTTGAGAAGGGCCCCATATATCCGAATGAATCAAATAAAAAGGAGTTGAAGATCTTTTATTGCTGATTGGGAAATAAAAAGGTTTCAACATCAATTCCTTTAAACAAGTAAGGAAGCATTGTTTTTAAAATAGGAAATGAAGGATGGCCAAAACGGAAATGATGACGCCAAATTAAATCTTTATTGGAGGTAGATAAGAATGACTCGTGTGTGACATGCATAACAGTGTGAGATGATTTGCTGGTTGCTTCAAGGTAGTAGAGTCCATCTCTTTCCTTAGCAAGTCCAATCTTCTTCCCCGAAACCTGGTCCTGAAATACACAGTAAGAAGGGAAGAACACAACATTGCAGTTCACATCCTGGGTGAGTGTATGTATAGAGATAAGGCTAGTGGATAATTTAGGAACATGAAGCACATTTTTAAGTAATAGGGATGGAGTAATTTGAATATTCCCAATCCCTGCCACTGTGGTGAAAGAACCATCAGCAACATAAATTTTTCTATTACTAGGACAGGGTGTATAGGTGAGAAAATGTAGTGAAGAGGGTGTCATGTGGTCAGTAGCTCCAGAATCAATAATCCATGGAAAAACACTAGCCGAGGCATGTAATCCTAGAGATAAAGACTCACCTGAGAGAGCAAGAGAGGTAGAACCACTTCCTGGTTTCAAGGATTTCAGGAAGCACCTCAGCCTTTCAATTTCTTCATCATTAAATGGTCCCTGACTTGAGTGTTCTTGCTGCGGGGTTGTGGAGACATTATGGGCCTGTTGAACTCCTTTTGAAACTCCTCGATTTCCCCATTCCTTGTTGGATGTGGGAGGTTTCCCATGAAGTTTCCAGCACCGATCTTTCGTGTGTTTGGGCTTCTTGCAATAGGTGCACCAGAGGTTATCGTTAGAGTCACGGGTGGTTGTGTCACGAGCCAAGTTGTGATTGTTCTCACCCTTTGAACCACTGTAACTTCCTCCCCTTGCCACCATGGCTGAGCCTTCGGGATCTTTAGGCTCAAGCATGATTCCACGGCGGCTTTCCTCAGCTCTGACAAGGGCTATGACTTCATTCAATGGAGGCACTTTTTCTTTGCCAAGAATTTGTACTCGGACCTGATCAAATTCAGCATTCAGTCCGACCAAAAAATCATACACCCTATCTCTTTCAATAAAATTCTTCAAGATCACAGCATCATCTGCGCACTTTGTCTCAAGAACCCGATAATGATCAAGCTCATGCCATAAATTTTGCAGCAGATTTGCATACTCTGTAACACTCCTGCTCCCTTGTTTGGCCGCCACAGTCTTCACTTTGACCTCATAGACACGAGCAGTGTCATGGGCTTTGGAATAGGTTTGTCGGACAACATCCCAAATAGCCTTTGCAGAGGGAAGAAACATACAAGTATCACTGATCTCGGGTGTCATTGAACTCCACAACCATGACATAATCATGGAGTCCTCTTTGTCCCAAGCATCAAAATTTGGCTCGCCCAACCTTGGTCCTGTTCCAAGGAGGTGACTAATTTTTCCTTTTCCCTTCAAATAGGTACGCATTAGTTGTGACCACTTCAAGTAATTATGGCCATTCAGTCTATATGTTGCCTGAATATTCTGCAAATTACCAGTGTGAGGATGAGAGTTTGTTGCTCCTTCATCGGTTTGGATGGGAGCACTTGTTGCAGTCATGTCAGACATTGTTAATGGAGGAAAAATAAGGCTAGCAGGAAAGGCGAATAAAGGAACACCTCTGGTTACAGATCAACACTGAAGGCCAGAAGAGAAAAACACAAAAAACTGGCAATGAAGACCGAAAAAATCTCAAGGTTGACAAACCTAGAGCTCCGATACCATGTTTTGGAATGGTAGAATACTGATATGTTTCATTCTATTGCCAATGGGCATATTTATACAGTAAGCTGCTGCAATAAATAGAAAGAAAAATAGAAAGAAGAGAAAATAGAAAGTACAAAAATAGAAAGAAAGAAATAGAAAGAAAAAACTTTCTAAATCAATCCTTCCACAATCCTAGGAATATATACAATTCTATTTTCAGATCTGAACCAGTAACCCCACGTTTTCCAACAGGAACTTAATAGATTTGCAGAGATTTTGGGGTGTGAGATTAGAAGTTGGCCAACTAGCTATTTGGGGTTACAGTTAGGTGGTAATCCTAGGTTAGAAGATTTTTGGAAGCCAGTCATTGAAAGATTTGCTAGGAAGCTAGCTCTTAGGAGGAGGAATTACATCTCTCTTGGTGGAAGGATAACACTGATTAGAGCCATATTGGCAAACCTTCCTATTTACTTCCTCTCAACCTTTAGAATACCCTGTAGAGTGGCAAGGAGGTTAGAAAAATACATGAGAGGTTTCTTTTGGGATTCAGGAGAGGAGAGGAAGGATCACCTGATTAGTTGGGATCAAGTTAGAAAGCCCAAGGATAAAGGGGGTTTGGGAATAGGAAATATTTCACTTAGGAACTCAGCTTCTCTAGGAAAATGGTTGTGGAGGTTCCCTTTCGAGAGAGATAGACTGTGGCACAAAGTCATTGCGAGTATCCATGGTTTGGATGGGAATGGTTGGGATGCAAAAGTCGCCCCTCATGTTTCCTCTTGTTCTCCTTGGAAAGCTATCCATGAAATTTACCCATCTTTCCTTAATTCCATTTGGTTTGATGTGGGCTAGGGCAATAAAGTTTGTTTTTAGGAAGATCTTTGGGTGGGAGATAGTCCACTCAAAGACCTTTTTCCTGACCTATACTCTTTGTCGAACTTAAAAAGGAAAACAATAAGTCTTTTGGGTAATCCTGGCCCAAGTAGGATAAATTGGAATCTGGGTTTCAGAAGGGGCCTGAGGGAAAATGAATGTGCATCTTTAATTCACTTGCTGGATATTCTAGGACAAGTCCTTTTGGGCCCGTCCTTGGAAGATTCCAGAATTTGAAATGGCTTCACAGATGGCCTCTTCTCTTGTTCCTCTTTCTTTAATGTCCTTGTCTCACCTAGCAACCCGGCTGGGGACTTCCCTGTAAAAGAAATTTGGAGTAAGCCTATCCCCCCAAAAGTTCAAGCCTTTTGTTGGGAAATTTTCCTTGGTAAGGTTAATACGTGTGATATGTTGCAGAAAAGAAGGCCTTTTGCTTGCCTTTCTCCTCACATGTGCTCCCTTTGTAAGGAAAGTGGTGAGACCTTGACACACCTTTTTTATCTTGTCCTTTTGTGCATCATATTTGGGATTTTTTTTGTCTTCTCTTTGGTTGCAGGTGGGTTTCCCCTCAAGATGTGGCAAGTCTTTTTAACCGTGACTTTTTGAGGCAATCAAAGAAAAGAGGGAAGGTTATGTGGAAAGCTACAAAGGCAGCTATTTGTTGGGTAATATGGGAAGAAAGGAATAATAGAATATTCTTAGAAAAAAGTAGAACCACGGAGGAGGTGATTGACACAATCAAAGTTAAAGTAGCCCATTGAGTAAGTTCTTTGCATATATTTCAAGAGTTCTCAGTCACAGACATTATAAGATCCTGGAAAGAAGTAAGACAATCTTCAAGAGTGAAAGGGAGAGTAAGGATGGAATGGAAACCTCCAAATGGTAACAAAATTAAACTGAATTTTGATGGAAGTTCATTTGGGAATCTGGGATTGTCAGGTATTGGGGGAGTAATCAGAAATTCTGAAGGGAGGATATTAGCATTATTCTCTGGACCTACAAGGATTGAAGATAGCCAAGCAACTAGGAATGAGGAAAATTGAGGTTGAAGGGGATTCCAAGGTGATCATCTCTTGGGATATGAACAATAGAACTACTCCGTGGACCTTCAAACAAGTGATAAGGGAAGTGGAAAAGGTTGCAAGGGAGATAGAAGCAGAATTCAAATGGGTTAGAAGGAGTGCAAATGGGCTAGCCTGATTATCTTGCTAAACAAGGGGCTTTGAGGCAACAACTGTTTTGGGCTGCATTGTAAAAGGGACTGAAATATGTATTCATGTGGGACTTCTTGTTGCATACACAATGTTGTAAAACTTCTTAAATCTAATTTCAAATAAAAGTTTCCTTTGATGATAAAAAAAATGCAATGTGTAGAACACTTCCTTTTACCTTTCCTGATAGTAATAGGAATATCAAGGTCTGGGAAGTGTGACTCCAAAGGGACTGTATCGGTACTTGTTGTCTCTTCTGTGACTGGAAGTGTAGGAGGTTCATGTGATGTAGAGGAAACAATCTGCCCACTTCTAGTTCTCTGCTGCTAGTACAACCGGGGATTAAAGAGAGGAGGAAGAGGAGGTAACAGAGGAGGAATAGGGATATTGGAAGGACAATGAGATGACTGTTCCTCCCTTGACTCATTTGAAGTAGAAAGAGGCTCAAAAGAAGACTCAACTGGGATAGGAAGGGGGAGAACAAACAACTGTGACAAATTCTCCCCCTTTGGACAATGCTTCTCTAGAGAAGGATCATAGAAAGAAGAAGACTCATCAAAGGTGACATCCATTGAGACATACTGAGTTCTAGACTTTGGATCAAAACAACAATAACCCTTTTGTGTGGAGGCATAACCAAGGAAAATGCACTTGTGGGCTTTTGGTTCAAATTTATGTCTCTAGGTACTTGGAATGTGTACATAACAAGTATATCCAAAGACAGAGTGGAATAGGAAAAAGGTTCTTGCCCGGATGAAGGAGACTCAAAGGAGACTTAAAACCCAACACTCTGGACGGCATACGGTTAATTAGGTAGGTTGCAGTGTGAAGAAATAGTTGGTTAGCCACGAGTGTGGGGTTCCATACCCACACTCAGGCTCTAGTGGGTGTGGTTTCATACCCACAACTAGTTGTTTCTAATTTCTTTTTTTAGTAGTTTCTAATTTCTGTTATTAAAAGTTTCTAATTTCTATTAAGTTGGGCAGGCTGGCCTTATTGTTTCTAATTTTTGTTTATTTCCTATTCTTGTAAGGATCCTAAAAGCTATAAATAAAGAAGTGTATGGGGCGGCATATCATTCACCACCGAACCCCTTCTTTCTTTTCTCCTCTCTTCACTCTCTTCACTCTCTCTCTCTCTCTTTTCTTCTCTTCAAACCTGTAATACAGTAAACAATTATTCTTTTTCTTCTTTCAAGTGAGAACAATATCCCCCAAAATCTTGTAGGGACATGTGAGGCAAATAGGATACTTCTTGCAACTTCAACAATGAGCCGGTTTTTCCTTTCAGCAACTCCATTCTATTCTAGAGTCCTAACACAGGAACTTTGGTGAATAACCCCCAAATCAGTGAGATAACAGGTTAGTTTTTTCTCAAAATATTCTTTTGCATTGTTAGATATGAAGATTTTGATTCTGGTAGCAAATTGGGTAAGAACAAATTCATGCAACTGCCTCACAAGTCTGAGAACTTCATCACGGGACTTCATAAAAAAAAAACCAAGTATATTGTGAAAAATCATCAATGAACAAGATAAAATATTTATATCCACACATAGAGGGTAAGTGGTATGGTCCCCACACATAAGAGTGCACAATGTGGAATGGAGAAGAAGATATTTTATTACTCAAAGGGTAACTGCTTCTACAATGTTTTGACAACTCACAAGACTCACAATGAAGACTAAGCAAATTAATTCCCTTAAATAGTATGGGAATAAATGACTCAATGCAGAAAAAGAAAGATGACTCAAACGAAAATGACATAACATGACACGAATGACAAACTGAAGATGTAGATCCAAAAGAAGCTTTCCCAGGTTGTCCTTGACACTGTCCAGGAGTATCCAACAGATATGTTCCATTCGCCTCATGGCCATTCCCAATCACTTTTTGAGACTCCAGATCCTGAAAGACATTGTAGGAAGGAAAAAATGTTACACTGTAGTTCAAAGACTTAGTTAGACTACTTACAGATAACAGATTTGTATTCAATTTGGGCACATGAAGAGTAGAAGGAAGTAAAAGAGAGTTTATAGCCTTGATGGTTCCCTTGCCAGAGATGGGAGCAAGAGAGCCATCGGCTAAGGTGATATTATCACGAATAGGAAGCAAATCATAAGAAATAAACAAAGTGGAAAGGCTGGTCATATGGTCAGAAGCTCCAGAATCAATAATCCAAGGGATCCTATGATTACCTGAGATAGTTGCATGATTGGCAATAGCCCTTATACCTGAATGAGCAAATGCAGAAGAAGTTGAAATTTTTGGAGGGTTGGGAGAAGAGGCAACACTCTCAAGGTGACTGATCATCCTTCCAAACTTCTCATATTCTGCCTTCATAACTGCTAACTGTTCACTAGTAGTTCTCTCATCGGTTAAGCACCTGTCATTATCTGGACCAGTAGCAATGTTGGCACTTCCAATCATCAAATTATCAGCCTTCTTTTGGAAACGAGGGGGAAGAAGCTCCGGATGTAGTTTCCAGCACTTGTCTTTTGTATGTTTTGGTTTCTTACAATACTCACAAATAACTTCCTTCTTTCCTGAAGCACCTGGACTTCCAGTAGTTCCCTAGGTTTCAGCCCCATGTTAGCAAAGTGGTCATTTAGACCAGCCCCTTGGACATGGACTAGTCTCCTAATTTCTTCACTACTTACCAAGGCATAGGCCTGAGACAATGAAACACTATCCTTGGATAAGATGTTTTGTTTTGTGATATCATACTCAGGATATCGACCCCGTCAAGAATTCAAAAACCCTGTTTCTCTCAACTAATTTTCTGTAGGTTTCAGCATCATTAGTACTTTCCCAGGCAATAGTTTCCATCAAGTCAATTTCTTGCCAAAGAGATTTCAGCATTGTGAAATAAACGGCCAAAGGTCTCTCCCCCTGCCTTAAAGGTTTCACATCACTCCTTAGCTTATATGCCCTGGCTACATTCAATTTCTGAGAATAGGTTTCAGCAACACTGTCCCATATTTCCTTTGCTGAATTCATCCATAAATAGTGTTGATTGATTTGAGGTTGCATCGAATTTACTAACTATCCAATTATAGTGTAATTTTCTTGCATCCACTTTTCATAAGATGGATCATCTTCCGAGGGAGCCTTCTTGCTCCTGGAGATAGACCTCCACTTGCCTCTACTGTAGACATGAATTTTTACTGATTGTGACCATGCCAGATAATTGGTTCCATCTAGCTTGATTGTGACATGCTTGTTTTCAACTCCCAAAGGATCCATCTTCTTAAAAAAACTCCAAAAATAACTTCTAACAACTTCAATTAACAATCAAGGAAGACAGGAAAAAATATATGTTGTGAATCAAACTCTATGCAGTTTTACCTGTTAACTACGTCACACCCAGAACTCGGGAGAAACAGAAAAAAACCAGCCGTACCTTGTAGACTTCACAGAACATTGAGCTACTTGAATCAACCTTCAAGAAGAACAAGAAGTCTCTTAATCACTGAGCGCCAAGGTCAAACTCCTTGTGGGGCCCCGTAAGCAGATTTCTCTAGTTAATTAGGGTTTTGGGCAACACACCTAAGACTGTCAAAGTGATGACAAGGACAGCCTCCTTCTCTCCAAAAACCACTAACAACTGGGGTAAAAAGAATTTTTTAACTATTCATTCGATTCAATTCTCCATACACACTATGTATGGGAAGAAAGAGAAGAAAAGAAAGAAAAGGAGAGCCCGCTCTGATACCAAGAAGAAAAACAACCTTCTGAAACAAATGGACTGATTAAAAGAGTGCAGAAAAGTGATAGAGAACAGCAGAAGCAGAGAACCAAGAAGAGAGAAGAGGAAGAAGCAGGTGGCGGCAATAAGGGTTCAGAGAGAGATTTTCGAAATGTAATCTTCTCTTACACCCTAATCCCTTTTCATTAACTTAATTTCAGTAATTACAGAGAGGCCCTTAACTGGGCAAATAATTTAAGAAAACGTAACATAAGTAAGGCCCATGTTGAGGTCCATTACAGAAAAGAACATAAACAAAAATAAGTAAACAGTCTATGGGCCATTCGGCCCATCCTCTCTACACATGTGTGTAAGAAACATCAAATTTGATGTTCTAGGTAGAAATAGCAATTGTATTTGTGATAGAACAAGAATTAGAAGAAATTGATGTCTTTCTATTGAGAATGTAGTACATATATATACAACCTTGTAGATACTAAAAAGGAAGAAAATCATACAGCCTTGCAGATACAAAAAAGGAAGAAAATCATACAGCCTTGCAGATACAAAAAAGGAAGAAAATCATACAGTCTTGCAGATACAAAAAAGGAAGAAAATCATACAGCCTTGTAGATACTAAAATAGGAAGAAAATCAAAGAAAGAATAATTCCTATAATCAATCTATTCCTAATTGGGCTAATACTACATATTTACATCCTATAATTTCGTAACACTCCCCCTCAAGATGGAGCATAGATGTCAATCATGCCCAGCTTGTTACAAATATAAGAAATCCGAGCTCCATTAAGAGCTTTTGTAAAGATATCTCCTAACTGCTCTCCAGTCTTCACATATGCTGTAGAGATCAAGTTTTGTTGAATTTTCTCATGAACGAAATGACAGTCTATCTCGATATGTTTAGTTCGTTCATGAAAAACTAGATTCGAAGCAATATGAATCGCAGCTTGATTATCGCACCATAGCTTCGCTGGAACTAAGACTTTAAGACCGACCTCAGTTAAGAGTTGAGAAACCCACATAACCTCACACGAAACTTGTGCCATTGCTCTATACTCAGATTCTGCACTAGATTGCGACACCACATTTTGCTTCTTACTCTTCCACGAAACTAGATTACCACCAACGAAAACACAATAGCTAGTAGTGGACCTTCGATCAATCTTGGAACTTGCCCAGTCCGCATCAAAAAACACTCAATGTTACTGTGACCATGATTCCGATACAGTATCCCCCGTCCAGGAGCTCCTTTCAAGTAACACAAGATTTGTTCTAAGGTTGCCCAATGATGCACTGTAGGAGAGGACATAAATTGACTTACAATACTAACTGAGTAAGCAATGTCTGGACGAGTCACTGTGAGATAGTTCAACTTTCCAACTAATCTTCTATATCGTTCAGGATCATCAAAAGCATCTCCATCCTTTGTGTGTTGCTGGTTAGGAAGCATTGGAGTACTGCATGGTTTGACTCCCAGTTTCCCAGTTTCTGTTAACAGGTCCAAAACATACTTCCTCTGAGACAGGAAAATGCCTCTTTTACTCCTTGCCACCTCAATCCCCAAGAAGTATTTTAGGTGCCCCAAATCTTTAGTATTGAAATGGCTCTGCAAGAAGGATTTCAAGGATGAGATTCCCTTTGTGTCACTCCCAGTGATAACAATATCGTCTACATATACAACAAGTAGAATGATGCCAAATGTGGACTGCTTATAGAAAGCAGTATGGTCAGATTTGCACTTCCTCATCCCAAACCTCTCTACTGCCTGACTAAATTTTCCAAACCAAGCTCGAGGACTCTGTTTTAGTCCATACAGCGATTTTCGAAGACGACAAACTTTCCCAGACTCTCCCTGAGCAACAAACCTAGGTGGTTGCTCCATATAAACCTCCTCCTGAAGAACTCCATGCAGGAAAGCATTTTTTATATCAAGCTAGTAAAGTGGCCAATCATATGTAGCTGCCAGAGAAATAAATAATCGAACTGAAGTCAATTTTGCCACAGGGGAGAAAGTATCAGAATAGTCCACTCCATATGTCTGTGCATAGCCTTTGGCCACCAGGCGAGCCTTTAGGCGAGCCACTGATCCATCATAATTAAATTTGACTACAAAGACCCACTTGCATCCAACCGCTTTCTTACCACCAGGTAAATCGACCAGATCCCAAGTACCATTCTCAGTCAAGGCATTCATTTCCTCAAGCATGGCATCACGCCACCCAGGATGGGATAAAGCCTGGTGAACAGTTTTGGGAATCCCTACAGAATGAAGAGAGGCAACAAACGAACAAGAAGTAGAGGACAAACGATCATAGGTAACATAAGAGGAAATTGGATAAGTACATTGACGTTTACCTTTCCGAAGAGCAATAGGTAGATCAATATCACTGGGCATTGGATCTGATGACGAAGAAGAGACTAGTGCCGGACTTGTCACAGGAGGATTAGGTCGTCGAGAATAGACTTGAGTAATAGGTAGTTTTTGTTGAGAAGGTGGTGGTGGGGGTATTGGAACAACACTAGCGTCTAGACCGGTGACATGATACACTAGTAGATCATCATCCTCTTGTGGACACACAGGTGTAGATGGAGCAGTAAAGAAAGGAAGATGTTCATGGAATGTAACATCAGCTGACACAAGGTACCTGTTCAAGAGAGTAGAAAACACCTGTACCCTTTTTGGAGACGAGAGTATCCCAGGAAGACACATTTTAATGACTTGGGGTCCAATAACATCAACTAACACAAGGTACCTGTTCAAGAGAGTAGAAAACACCTGTACCCTTTTTGGAGATGAGAGTATCCCAGGAAGACACATTTTAATGACTTGGGGTCCAATTTGGAAACCTGCAAACAAACATCACGAACAAAACAAGAACATCCAAAGATACGAGGTTCAACAGGAAACACAGATTTATTAGGAAACAAAATCTTATAAGGGATCTGATCATTTAGAACAGTGGAAGGCATGCGATTAATCAAAAAACACGCTGTAGAAACAGCATCAGCCCATGTGTTTGAAATAAAAGAGCCCTGGTAGTTTCAAGAAGATGTCTATTTTTTCTCTTAGCCACTTCATTTTGAAATGGAGTATCAACACAAGATGATTGATGGAGAATTCCATTATGAGTCATGTAAGTCTGGAAGGAATCAGAGAAATATTCTTTGGCATTATCACTTCGCAATGTTTGTACAGACACATCAAACTGGGTTTTTATTTCAGCACAAAAGGTTTTAAAATGTGAAAGCAACTCAGAACGAGATTTCATTAAATAAAGCCAAGTCATACGAGAAAAATCATCCACAAAGGTAACAAAATATCGAAATCCAGTGTTAGTCATAATAGGACAAGGTCCCCAAACATCTGAATGTACTAACTCAAAAGCATGACTAGCCCTTTTATTAACTCGAGAAACAGACGATAGACGATGATGTTTTGCAAACTGACAAGACTCACAATCTAAAGAAGATACATCATGAAACTGAGGAGATAACTTCTTTAACAAAGGTAAAGATGGATGCCCCAACCAACAATGAACTTCAAAAGGAGATAAAGTACTGGAACAAGCAATGGTCTGAGGTTCCTGGGTATCCAAAATGTACAGACCTCCTGATTCTCGTCCTTTACCAATAATCCTCTTCGTCATAAGATCCCAAAACAGACAATGATCAGGAAAGAATGAGATACAACAGTTAAGAGTACGAGTGAGTTTGCTAATAGATACCAAATTAAAAGAAAATTTTGGTAAACTCAATACAGATGACAAAGAAAGTGTTAGTGTGGGATTGATAGTGCCAGAACCAAGGACTGAAGAAATAGAACCATCTGCTAAGGTGACTGAAGAAGGAAAAGTGTGTGATTGGAAAGTGGAAAAGAGACTAGGATTACCTGTCATATGATCTGTTGCACCAGAATCAATGACCCACTGAGAGGAAGAAGAGAGAAGACGTATTGGTTTTACCTGACTCAGTAAGGGCAGTGATGGACTGAGAGGAGTTCTTTAATGCCTCTTGATACTGGGTAAATTTCACATACTCATTTGCAGAAATTGTAATGGTCTGATTTGACGATGGATGAGGAGCATCACTCGTAGTTACAACATGAGCTGACTGAGACCCAGAAGACTTCTGGTTTTTCTTTAGCAATTTCTGGCAAGTCCTTTTAGTGTGTCCTGGTTCATGACAATAGTAGCAAACTACTCCCCCTATGGCCTGAGTTCCAGCATTCCAACCACTATTACTGCCACCTCTGCTACTATTCTGAGAATGAGACCGGCCAGTTGATCCACTATTCTGACTGACAAGTGCACTAGGTTGTTGTACAGGTGAGGTATGGGAACCAGTATCTGTACGAAGGACCCTAGTAAAGACCTCTTTTAAAGAGGTAATCTCAGGATTAGACAAAATCTGTGACTTAGCACCATCAAATTGAGGATTAAGACCAGCCAGAAAACTCATAATAGCCATCTGTTCACGTTGAGTCTGCTGAACTTTGATATCAGTACTGAAAGTTAACAAGGCGTTCAATTCTTCATAAGTGCGCTTGAAATTCATGAAATAGGTCTGAAGAGACTGATCCTGTTGTTCAACCCAATAAAATGTCTTGCAAACATAAAAAATACGGGAAATATTTTCTTTACCAGAGAACAGAAAAGCCAAATATTCCATTAGTTCTTTTACAAACTCACAGTGAGAGACATGACCGACGTACTCATTCTCAATAGAATTGTGGATTTGCAAAAACAATTGAGCGTCAATCCTTAGCCATTCAGTGCGGGTCTCATCAGTAGGAGGGTCCTTAGTCAGATGGTTGTCCTTAGAGATACTCCGTAAATACAAACGAACAGTCTTACTTCAGTCTAAATAATTAGTTCCATTTAGTTTTTTGTTCAGTGATCTTAGATAGAATGGGGATAACACTAGGCATAGCCAAGTTCTTTTGTTCAACCGCCATCATAAACACAGGAAAATAAACTTTTAACAACCAGCAAAGCTAATAAAACAGAATCGGCAACAGATGCAACACCCAAACAGCAAGAAACCACAACTGGCAGCACCGAAATATCAACTGTATAAAAAGAACAGAGAAGAAAGACTTTCCTGATGGGCAAACAAACTCCACAGGAGTAACACCGAGGCTGCTGTGCTACTCTCCGACCTGTTGCAGACTTGAAAGCCCTCTCCCGATCGAAGTGAAGAAGAGATGGGTGAAGGTGGGTAGGCTGATCTGGGATTCCGCTTCCACTAGTAGGGGCGGTGAGATGCAGATGTCACTCGGAATGGGTGACCTAGAGATCGCAGCTGCTGCTCACTTGGGCAGCAGAGGGAAGAAAACCAGAAATTAGTTTCAGACTGTTGGTGTCTCCAGCTCTGATACCATGTGATAGAACAAGAATTAGAAGAAATTGATGTCTTTCTATTGAGAATGTAGTACATATATATACAACCTTGTAGATACTAAAAAGGAAGAAAATCATACAGCCTTGCAGATACAAAAAAGGAAGAAAATCATACAGCCTTGCAGATACAAAAAAGGAAGAAAATCATACAGCCTTGTAGATACTAAAATAGGAAGAAAATCAAAGAAAGAATAATTCCTATAATCAAGCTATTCCTAATTGGGCTAATACTACATATTTACAGCCTATAATTTCGTAACAGTATTAATCAACTTAAAATGTTTTAGGTAGAAAAATCTTTCTCATACAAATTTATATTGATTAGCCCGAAAACACCATGGCAACACACCCCCTCAATTATTCAACAGCTACACTTAGAATGGTAATCATAGCTATTAAGGTGGGGTATCTGCTTATATAGTAATAGATACATTTTTTCACAGGGACATGCATTCAGAAGACTTCTTTTCATAACAATGCTTGCATGGGAGAATCCTTACAGTGAAGGCATTGTTTCACATGTCAATGCTTCGGGAAGTACTTCCTTGCAGGTTTGAATTTCTAAATATTATATCACAATAGATCATTCCCTGAATTGTGTTTCACTTATTGTTTCAGCAATCTGCAAGAGCACATTGTTTGATTAATTTATAATACATTTTATATTTTCTGTTTGAGTTTTGCAAATGATGAGTTATTCTTACTATAGTTGTCATATTCTAAGTATCATCTAATGGCAGATTCAAAGTATTAGGTCTCTTGTCTTATATGTTTTGGTTAGATTGAGAATCTTCTTTTGTACTTGTGTGCATTTTTCTTTTTGTTTTGAATTGTAGTGACTTAGTATGTGAATCATATCAAAATAGTGAGCCAATCATCCAATTACCAATTTTCTTATGGGTCCTTTAAGGGAAAGATTTTTAAAAACTTATGATGATTTTAATGAAATATCAAAATATTTTAAAAAAGTTCTTAAACATAAATGTATAGTCAATCAATGAAATCTGAAATATTGCCAACTTATTGGCAAAACATTAGAGATATTAAGAAAAAAAGATTCTCAAAATATTTTGTATTACCACCTAGCCAAATAGGGAGGTTTCTATGAAATTTCACTAAATATTGCCAATATTGTGAACTATGGGTATAGTCAAGGATCAAATTATCTATGTGATATATCCTGTGCCCTGTTTCGGGCATATTGTATTGTTCCCAAAGGTCATCAAAATGCCTATCTTTAAGAGTTTGAAAATTTTAATGTTTTTAATCATTAAATATAAATATCACAAACCCCTATAAAAATTTGAATCCAAAAAAATTAATAAAAAAGAGTATCAGTGACCTGAAATGCCCAATACACATATTTGTGCATATCAGGTGTATTGATACTTTGATACTTCGAACCTTGGGTGATGTTACTGATTTAAAAATATGTACTGAGTGTGGAGAAAAGGTGTGTAGTGTATTATAGATAAAA
Source organism: Nelumbo nucifera (assembly GCF_055504915.1). Lineage (NCBI taxonomy): Eukaryota > Viridiplantae > Streptophyta > Magnoliopsida > Proteales > Nelumbonaceae > Nelumbo > Nelumbo nucifera. The sequence continues at coordinate 45,496,793 of NC_142653.1, read as the reverse complement.
GTTTTGGATGCTATTAAAATAAACATGTAAATCTACTAGGATGTGTTTTCAAAACTTGTTTTAATATGCTGATAAGATACATTAAGTATAACATCATTTAGCACAAAAATACAATTAAATAAGCTTTTATGAGGTCATTCTAGAGGACTATGACACCCAGATACTTGTACATAGGTGACCTATTGTGTTGGACACTTTTAATTTTTAGGTGTTAGTTTTTGTTTGATAATCGGCAAGGTGCTTGGATAAGAATAATGTGCTTGATCCTATAAAAGCTTTTACTGATGAATGTTCAATGTGGTTCATGTTCTATCTGAGGTTTTATTCTATTTATTTATTTTTGACATGGTAGAGATAAATATATACACAGTTTGCCTCTGTACAGAAAAATGCTATGCAGTGGGACCTAGCATTTGGCATCCAACAAGAGAAATCTAAAGCTCCTATTTATGAATAATAATATAAGGATTTAAAAAAAAAAAAGTGAGATGAACTTCCCTAACTCGTTATGAATTAGCTTTCACCATGCCATTACCCATTGATATTGAACTCTCACCTTGGCTGTTTAGCCTTATTGTCCAACATCTTCAAACTTCATTCATGCTTTTACTTGCAATTTCATTTTCTTGAGTATCATTACCTATATACATATTCAAAAGAAGGGATAATTTGATATTTTCATTCTTGTCTACATTAAATGCCTTCTGGACTCGTTTTTTTTTTTCAAATTTAACTTTAAGTAGACTTCTGTATTTCTTATCCATTGTGGTTAGATTCTTGTTACCAACATTCTATGTTATTTTGAGGGCTATCATCTAAAATAGTTTGTGTTCTTGTGATTGAAGATGAAGCTTGTAAGAGAAGAGGCTTTTGTTCGTATAGCTCCAGCTGTTGCTGGTCTGGCTGATAGATTAACAGTATACAGTCTTTACAAGGCACTTGCGGGAGAAGAACAGGGGATCTCTTTAAGCTCGTGGACTATGTATATTGAAGAAATTCTCAAGTAAGTGTGCAGGCATATACATAAAAACCTCTAATAAAGAGGATATTATTCCCTAAAATTTTATTGAACACCACTAAGTTCGATAAAGAGCAAGTGGGTTTGGTGCCTGAAGTAATTTTGACTTGTATGGAGGGCATTATTGCATTTTTGTAATCATCTTCAACTTGGTAACAAAGAAAAACAAAATCTGTTCAGGTATTTGGTTCTCCAATGTCAGTATTTGGCATCTTCTTGATACCTTCTTGCTTGATCAAGATTTTAGCATTACCTATGATCTCCCAAGAACACTTTTGTGGATCTGCAAAAAAATAGTAACATGAAATGTTCTCAATAGTCTCAAAGAGAAACTGAATCCACAAGTGCAACAAGGTCCATTAATTTTCCACCATTTTGATTTGAAATATGGGCATGGGAACCTATGAGTCTATGACTGGTTCATAACACAACTTTGTTAAAGAGCTCTTTTCAAAGATGTTGTTCTCCAATTTCCAAAGGTGAAGAGGAATAAGACACAAAACATGTTTCTAGCCTAGTCCTCTCACTCAGCTTTCCATTCAGTTGATGTCCATTCTGATACTTGTAAAGCCTTGGGTGAAGTACTAGGAAAGAATCCAACAGATAATGATGGGAGAGATCTTCCTCTCTCAAACTCCACTTCATTGTTTCCGTAGAAACTCCTCTCCTGTTTGACCTACGGCAATGCTTCACCAAAATTACATGAATATTTTGGTCTTTTCTCAATTTAAGGTGTTGTACTTGTTTTCTTTTGTATAGGGTTCATGAAGGGCGGAAGTCATACCAGACACGAGAAACACCCATACTTTCTGATGAACAAATCTTATGTGTTGGTTCTAGCAGTAAGCAACCTGTTCTAAAATGGGAAAATAGCATTGCTTGGCCTGGAAAACTTATATTGACAGATAAAGCACTCTATTTTGAGGTATATGCTCTTTCATTTATATGAGTAAAATACTAAGAATGCTTTCTTATAGAATCAATAAAAAATGAGATTGTCTCGAAGAAATGGAATTTAGTAGAGGTCCACACTTTGCCTTCTAAATTAAATTTTTGCTTTTGGTACCATGTCTGAGTAACATAATAAGTATTCTATCTCACAATGTATTCTTCCAAGATTGTACCAAACTTGTAAAGTTCTGTCACTTTTCTAAAAGATTGCAATAACTATCAATTTTATCATAAACAGTTCTATATTGCCACTTATATGTAACAATTGAATCTGATGTTTGGATTTGATCACATAGCATACCTAGAAGAATGAATTCTTTTTTATATGTGGAAACAGCCCTGATGAAGAACGAATGCTATTCTAGCCAGGTGAGGAAGAAGAAGAAAGATGAATATGCTGAACAAAGTGACACTTTAATTGCTCTTTCTTATCATTTTCAGGGGCAATTTAAGAGCTTGGTCTTTTCCATTGATTTCGGTGTCACTATAATGGCTACTTTGAGCAAGTTATGACCAATTTACAATTTACTGATTGGACAAAATATTAGTGGAATTTTTCATAGGGCAGCCCAGTGCATGAGGCTCCTGCCAATTTTAGTTGAAATTTTCATATGTACAAAAGGTAAGTTAAAGTCTTTAACAGGTTTAAAATTTACTTAGAAATTGATTTGTTAATTTATATTGAAAATATACTTAGAAAGTCTATAAACTAGTTTTACAAATGATTTTATTATAAGTTCATATTGAAAACCATGGAAGTAAGTTTTTAAATAGTTTCAGGGTTCTTTTTTGCATGTTGAAATCCTGATTGTAGGCATAATGTTGTGAATCATTAAGAATTTTTTCTATTATTATTTTTGATAAGTAAGAAATTGCATTAACTGGAGGGAGAGCTGCAAAGGTTTCAGAATCCTTGGGACTTTCCCACTAGTTTTTTGAAGAATTTAATTCTGATTTTATTAAAGGAGTTACAGAATTGTACAGCCAAAAGTCATCCATACATTGGAGGCATTGCAACCCCCAAACTCCTGATAATATAGACTCTTGCATAGTTCTGACCTGTTTACCCCTTGCTTAGACAATGTATTGGCCAAAACATTGGCTAACCTGCTTATCCACTTGAAAGCTACAATAAGTCTCCTTCCCAATTTTTGAATTTTCCTCATTATGTTCCAGTGTTGCCAAGTAACCTGTAATTTTTTGGTTAGCCACACCACAATCACTTTCGAGTCCTATTTACCTCTAGATGGTTGAAGCTTTTCTATTTTGTGATCCTTATGGTTGAGTCCCCAATTCCATTATGGCCTGAACAAAGCCCTACGGTCATGCTATTGCAGTCCCTAAAGGCTTCCTCAAGACTTTTCCACTGTATTCTCTCAAGATAAACTTTTTCTTGCCACAAAGATTTCAGCATAGAAAAATAAATTGCTGAAATTTTCTCTTGCTTTAAATTATTTGTTTCACACTTAGGCTGATATGCTGTAACAACCTCTAGTGCCTGTTAATACATTATTTGAGACGTTATCCAAGATTTCTTTATCATATTCCATCCATAAAAACATTCGTACTACTGTGTGGAAGCATGGAACCACACAACCACAATATAACTATGAAGTTTTCTTGGACCCACTTTGTGTAACTAGGATTTAAAAGACCTAGCTGCATCACTACAGTAGTTAAATACCCAAGTTTTCTATATCCACTGATGTACAAATGAACAGATTGAAATTATTCCCAGCACAGTCCATGAGTTCATAGGAGCTGAACTTCATTTACTAAGAATCTTGTAGGAAACAATATAGAAGAAAAACAGTCCCAAAAGAATAAGAAAACTGATTAAAACAAAGGAGATAGCAGAAGTAAGAAGAAGAAGAAGAAGAAGAAGAAGAGAAGAAGAAGAGTTCGGTTGTGAGAAGGGTGAGGAGAAGAGTTGTTCGTACAGTCCCTCCTTCCCCTAATCCTTTCATTAAAAATTAATCACTAATTTTCAGAAATTACAAGTAAGCCCTTAATTGGTTGGCCAACTAATTAAACAAAACAAAACTAATGTTAACAGGCCCATTAACAAAACAGAATAGAAGAATAAAGAGAAATAACAACTGTGGGCTATGGGCCATTTGGTCAATCTTCTCTATACTCCCCCTTAAGCTGAGCATAGATGTCAATCATGCCCAACTTGCCTGTATCATGCTGTAGCTTGGCCTTGGAGACACCTTTGATAAGAATGTCAGCTAATTGTTCTTCAAATGCAATAAAAGGTAGACAAACTTCTCCAGAAGCCACTCTTTCTCTAATGAAATGCCTGTCAACTTCAATGTGTTTAGTTCTATCGTGTTGCACAGGATTATGGGAAACGTTAATGGCAGCCTAATTGTCACAATACAACATCAACGGTCTGTCATACTTAACACCTAATTCCTCCAAGGATCGAAGCCAAAGTAACTCAAAAACTCCATGAGCCATAGCTCTGTACTCTGCCTCAGCTGAAGATCTAGCAACAACAGATTGTTTCTTGCTTCTCCAAGAAACAATATTGCCTACCACCATACTACAGTATCCCGAAGTTGGCCTCCTATCATCAATGTTGCCTGCCCAATCAGCATCTGTATAGGTCTCCAGTTTCATATGACCATGTTTAGCAAAAAGAATACCTTTCCCCAGAGTGCTCTTCAAGTAACATAAAATCCTCTCTGTTGCTGCCATATGTGTATCTCTGGGAGCATGCATGAACTGGGTAATGCAGTTAACAACATATGCAATGTTAGGGCGAGTCATACAAAGATATAGCAGTTTCCTTAGTAACCTTTGAAACACTCCCTTATCCTTCAATAGTTCTCCATCAAAGGTAGAAAGCTTGTGACTCATATCAACAGGTGTAGCCACTAGTCTTGCACCCATTTTACTTGTTTCAGTGAGCAAGTCTAGCACATACTTGCGTTGAGAAATAAAGATTCCATCTTTAGACTAAACCACTTCAATGCGTAGTAGGGTTGTTCATAAGAATGCCCAACCCGACCAAACCGACCAACCCGGACCGACCCAACCCGAGTCGGCTGGGTTTTCATCAGTACCGGTCGGTTTTGGGTTGGGAAAATATATAAACCAATATATCGGGTCGGTTTCGGTTTTCTTGTGTGAAAACCGAAACCAACCCGACCCGTTCCTAGTTTGAGTAGTTTTCTACTTAACTATAACTAGTCTTCTACTAAAACTAGAAGGCCCATTAGGCAATTACAATTAGAATAGGCAATCTATCCTAGTTTCTAACTTTCTATAATCTTTTACACCAAATAGGCAACCCATTAGGCAATTACAAATATAATTCAATTAGGCGTCCTTTTGTATAGGAGCAAAACTGAAATCGACCCAAACCGACCCAACCCGACTCAAACCGACCAGGTCGGTTTGGCCTATCCGTGGGTCGGTTTCGGTTTCCACCTCAGGTAACCCGACTAGGTCGGGTCGGTTGGGAAAACCCCAATAAACCGACCCAACCCGACCCGTGAACACCCCTAATGCATAGGAAATACCTCAATTCCCCTAGGTCTTTGATCTCAAACTCTACATGAAGGAAGGATTTAAGGTTATCAATCCTAGTCACATCAGTGCCAGTCACTACAATGTCATCCACATAGACTATAAGATATACCACCAATGAACCTCTTCTCTAGGGTATGGTCAGACTGAGTTTGTGTGTAATCAAATTTAACAAGAGCAGCCCTAAACCTTTCATACCAGGCTCTAGGTGACTTTTTGAGCCCATAGAGAGACTTCTTCAGCTTGCACGCCTTACCCTTCATGTCTATGCCATACATCCCTGGTGGGAGAGACATTTAAACCTTCTCTTGTAATTCTCCATTCAAGAAGGAATTTTTCACATCTAGCTGATAGAGGGGCCAATCTAAATGAGCTGCCAAAGATAGCAGGACCCTCACAGAGGTCATCTTCGTAACAGGGGCAAAAGTCTCTAGGTAGTCAATCCCATAAGTCTACGTGTAGCCTTTTGCAACCAATCGAGCTTTGTATCTCAATAGAGACATCAACATGATATTTGATGGTGTACACCAATTTACAGCCCACTAGCTCCTTCCCTTCAGGAAAATCAACCACTTCCCATGTGGCATTCTTGTGCAGAGCCTCTATCTCGGTTCTCATAGCATCCCTCCATTCTGGAATAGAGAGAGCTGCTGATACAGACCTGGGTATAGAAGCAACAGAGGAAAGAAATGAATAATATGAAGGAGAAAGAAGGCCATAGGAAAGATGTTTAGAAATGCAATGTGCAGTACACTTCCGTTTACCTTTCCTTGTGGCAATAAGGACATCAAGGTCTGGGAAGGGAGGCTGCAAGGGAGTGACCTCAATACCTATTGTCTCTTAAGCAACTGGAAGCGTAGGAGGCTCATGTGGTGTAGAGGAAACAATTTGCTCACTCCTGGTCTTTTGCTGTTGGTACCACCTATGAGTAGAAAGAGGACGAGGAGGCAATGGAGGAGAAACAAGAATAGTGAAGGGATCCGGAGTTGATTTTTCCCTCTTAGACTCAACAGAAGAAAACTCAAGTGAAGAAGACTCAACAGGAACATGAAGGGGGAGTGCAAACAACTGTGACAAATACTCCCCCTGAGATGAACCATAGAAAGGAGTGGACTCAGCAAAAGTGACATCCATTGAGACAACAAGTTCCACTACTAGGATTAAAACAACAATAACCCTTCTGTGTGGAGGCATAACCAAGAAAAATGCACTTATGGGCCTTTGGTTCAAATTTATGTCTTTAGGTACTAGAAATGTGTATATAACAGGTGCAACCAAAGATACGAAGGGGAAGATAAAAAGGTCCTTATTTGGATAAAGAAGATTAAAAGAAGACTTAAAGCCCAAAACTATGGATGGCATACGATTGATTAGGTATGTTGTAGTGAGAACAACATCCCCTAGAACTTTGTAGGAACACATGAGGCAAACAAAATTCTTCTTGCAACTTCAACTATGTGACGATTCTTCCTCTCAGATACTCCGTTTTATTCCGAAGTACGAATGCAAGAGCTCTGGTGGATGACACCAAAGTCAGTGAGATAAGAGGTTAGGTTATTCTCAAAGTATTCTTTTGTATTATCAGACCTAAATATCTTGATTCTTGTATCAAACTGGGTAAGAACATATTCATGAAATTGTCTTACAAGCTTGGGAACTTCGTCACAAGATCTCATAAAAAATAACCAAGTATACTGAGAAAAATTGTCAATGAACAAGATAAAATATTGATAACCACCCACGAAAGGCAAGTAGTATGGCCCCCACACATTAGAGTGCACAATATGAAAAGGAAAAGTGGATCTCTTATTGCTTAAAGGATAAGTGCTTCTACAATATTTTGATAACTCACATGACTCACAATGAAGACTAGACAAGTTAATTCCCTTAAACAACTCTGGGAATAAATGGCTCAAAGCATAAAAGGATAAATGACCCAAACGAAAATGACATAACATGATACGACTAAAAGACTCTGAAGAAGTAGACCCGAAAGCAACTCTTTTAGCCTGTCCTCGGCTTTGTCGAGGAGTATCTAGCAGATATATTCCATTCGCTTCATGGCCACTCCCAATCACTTTCTGAGACTTTAGGTCCTGAAAACACAATAAGAAAGGAAGAAGGTTGCATTGCAGTTTAAGGATTTAATTAGGCTACTCACTGACATCAAATTAGTATGCAATTTAGGGACATGAAGGACAAAAATAAGGGAAAAGAGGGGGTTTGTGGCCTTGATGACTCCCTTGCCAGAGATAGGAGCAAGAGAGCCATCGGCTAGGGTAATCTTATCACGAGTAGAAAGTAAGTCATAAGGGCTAAACAGAGTATAAATGTTGGTCATATGATCAGAAGCACCAGAATCAATAATACGAGGGATCCTATGATTACCTGACATGGCTTCATGGTTGGTAGTAGCACGTATACCTGAATGAGCAAATGCTGACGTAGTTGGATTGCTTGAAGAGTTGGAGGAGGTGGCTACACTCTCAAGGTGGCTGATCATTCTCCCATATTTCTCATACTCCGCCTTCATAATAGCTAACTGCTCACTAGCAATTTTCTCATCTGTGGCACTCCCATCATTATCTGAAACTATGGCTGCATTGGCACTCCCAGTCTTCCCATTTTCGACCTTCTTTTGAAAATGAGGTGGAATAAGGTCTGGATGTAGCTTCCAACATTTATCCTTTGTATGTCTTGGTTTCTTATAGTATTCACATATAACCTCCTTCCCTTTACCACCTGTAGTCATCCTAGGTTTCAACCCCATATTAGCAAAATGGTCAACTGGAATTGTCCCTTGAACCTGAACCATCCTCCTTCTCTTCTCACTGCTCACCATGGCATAAGCCTGAGACAAAGATACATTGTCTTTAGCTAGGATATTCTATTTGGTAATATCAAATTCTGGATTCAACCTTGTCAGGAATTCAAAAACTCTATTCCTCTCAACTAATTTTCTATGTCTTTACATCATCTGTATTTTCCCAGACAACTGTTTCCATGAGATCTATCTCTTGCCACAAGGATTTCAGCATTGAGAAGTAGACTGCTAAAGGTTTCTCCCCCTGTTCACATCACTTCTTAACTTACATGCCCTGGCCATGTTCAGTTTTTGTGAATAGGTTTCAGCAACACTATCCCATATTTCCTTATCAAAATTCGTCCACAAATAGTGCTGACTAATTTGCGGTTGCATTGAATTCACTAACCACCCAATAACAGTGTAATTCTCTTGCAACCATTTCTCATAAGACAAGTCATCTTCCCTTGGTGCTTTCTTGCTCCTAGAAATATATCCCCACTTGCCTCTACTACAAACATGTATCTTTACTGATTGTGACCATGCTAGATAGTTAGTCTCATCAAGCTTGACTGTGGTCATAGCCAATAAAGAGTCTACAGGTGCTCCTGGAACCTGTCTGGACTCTGAGCCCATCTTATTTTCAACTCCAGAAACATCCATCTTCCTCAAACAATGACTAAAACAGTTTTTAGATGACAAATAAAGAAGATAGGAAATAACAGACACCAAGTACCAACCTTCACAGATCCCTAACAGCCAACTGCGTCTCACCTAGAACCTGGGGGAAAAAGAAAAGAGGCAGCCACTCCCTGTAGGCTTCACAGAACTGCGCAAAGCTTGGATTAATCTTCAAGGTAATAAAAAAAAGAGCCCCTTCAACCACTGAGCACCAAGGTAAAGCTTCCTGTGGGACCCGCAATCAAAACTCTCTAGTTGATTAGGGTTTTTGGGCAAAAACCAAAAACTGTTAAAAAGATGAGACTGATATCTTCCTTTTTTCTCCAAGAAACCACTACCAATTGGGCTGGATATCTTCTTCAATCAAATATTTGGTTCGACTTTCCATACACATTGTGCATGGGAAAAGAAAAAAGAAGAAAAAAAGGGGGAAAGAAAAAAGGGACCTCCTCTGATACCAAGAAGAAAAATAGTCCCAAAAGAATAAGAAAACTGATTAAAAGAAGGGAAAAAACAAAGGAGATAGCAGCAGCAAGAGGAAGAAGAAGAGTTCGGTTGTGAGAAGGGTGAGGAGAAGAGTTGTTCGTACAGTCCCTCCTTCCCCTAATCCTTTCATTAAAAATTAATCACTAATTTTAAAAAATTACAAGTAAGCCCTTAATTGGGCCATTCGGCCCATAAGAGAAGGCCCATTAACAAAACAGAACAGAAGAATAAAGAGAAATAAAAACTGTGGGCTATGGGCCATTCGGCCCATCTTCTCTACAAATATCAACAAAATTTCAATCTTGGACTATAAGTAGGGATGAAACCTCCAATTCTCCACTAGTGGGCAGAAACAATGTTGTGCAAGCTAGGCATGATAGATATCCATTCTCAATTTGAGGGGGAGTGTTGTGTGGATTATGTGGACTTGGGCTGTTATGTACTTGTTTTATTTATTTTCTCTATTGGGATGAGTGGGCCTGGGCCTTATGTCATTTTTATGTATTTTCTCTATTGGGCTAAATGGTATTGTTAGGGCTGTACAGAATGGAGAAGCTGCAGGCCACTCTTGAGTTTTCTTCTTCTTCTCTACTACTCTTCACCTTCTTCTTTAAACCTGAATGTTTTCATTACTCATTGTGTATTTAAATTTTCAAAGCATAAAGATGAGGAAGAAAATTGGTGGACTTGAGTCAAGAGGATTGCATTCCTTGATGATGGTTGAAAGAGAACAACCCTGTATTCATCTTTGTTGGTATTTACACTGATTTATATTAATTCCTCTTTAGGGCTGGTATTCATCAGCCTACCCTCTATTCAAATTAAACCTATTATAGATAGATTTTATCTGTGGTCCCCTAGTACATTTGCTCACTATTTGCTCCTTGTTTTGCAAATGAATCAGCAATGCAATTTTCCAATCTAGGTAGCCAACTATTCAGTTAATCATCTCCCTTGCTTCATCCTTGATTTCCCTTAAAGTATGTCAGTGGTGTCAAGTTCCTTGACAATAATTTCTGAGAGAGCTCATTACTGTTTCAGAATCACCTTCCATCATTAGTTTTCTCATATTCATCCTCTTGGACATCTTAATTCCATAAAGAACTGCTAGTATCTCAGCTCTTGTAAAACCCCAAAACCAATAGTACTGTAATATTATGCTACCACAGCTCTATGGCTATCTCTAAAGACTCCAAGGTTATCAATGCTGTATCCAGCAAATTTCAACTTGAGATTGACACTGGAAGCCTCCATTGTCATGGTATATTTATTCTTGCCATAGAAGATTGAGCCACAACCTGCCAAGAAGAGAAATGCATGAAGATGTCCAGAGTTTTAATCCAATGCACAAATTTTCAAGTAATGTTTTCTATCATCTGTTCTGTAGTCAGTCTGTTATTGTGAAAAATCTTGCATTTCTTTCTTCCCAAATAGACCAAAGGATGGCAGCCCAATAGCATCTCCACATTATTTTCCCTCTTCTCCTTGGGAGCTTGAAAAAGGAAGGCAAGAAAATACTTCTCGCTGAAACCGGTAGGGAGCAACCACAAACAAAAAGAACTAGAAACCAGCTCAAAATACTGGAGGTAAGAGAGCCAGATATTAGTATATGGAATATTGATTCCCCACTTGAGAGGGAGGGTGTTGAGTGGCTGGATGCTGATTTGTTATTTCTTGTTTTCTATTTCTATTAGTTTATTTCCTTTTGTTTTAGTAGACAGGGGCATTTATGTCTATATACTGTTATAACTTAGTCAGTTTGCTTTTATTACTTAAAGGGATAAAAATGTGATTTTACCTGTTTTTAACATATAATAGATAAAAGGTCTGGCCAACTGGGAGACTATCTGGTTTCTTCACATTAAGTTAGCTTTAGTAAAATTAGTAGAGAGTTATAAAGGTATCCTGGCTTGAATAGGCAATTACTATTTTCTATTAGAGTTTGAACCTAAATAGGAAGTTGCTGTTTTGTGTGTTATTAGTTATAAACAGAGTTGACAGATCTTATAGAATAAAAACTGCTTTGCTAATTAACATGGTGGTTGGTTATCATTTTGCATGCACTGTTAGGTTGAATATTGTTTTTATTTATTGAGTTGTTATTCTCCTTGTTCATTATATGGTATTAGGCGTTTTGAAAAAAAAAATTAAATGGTATTAGAATCTTGTATATATATCAGACCTATTTAAAATTTTTCTTCCACTAAATGCCTGTTGGTGTACCTTTTAATCATTTACTATCCCCCCCCCCTCATTTGTCTCATCATGTGATTCTTTAGAGAAATAAATTGTGATTTATGCTTTTGAAACTTGTTTGTGTTACCATGAGTGAAAAATCTGCAGTGTTAGTTGGGGTTTGTATACCTTCTTCCATTGCATGTGTTTGGTTCAATGAATTTGTCTCTAAATTCCACTTTTACTTGGACTTTTATAACAGGCAGTTGGTCTGATAAATCAGAAAGAAGCTAGTAGGTTGGATCTTACAAGACATGGTTCAAGGGTGGAGAAAGCAAGAGTTGGACCTTTGGGATGTGAACTTTTTGACTCTGCTGTCTCTGTTTCATCTGGTCCCCAGTGAGTAAGCTTCTGTGAACCTGTGTTTCTTCTCTTTAAAGATGAAATAAGGTCTGACACATCAGGCATGCTCCTTTTGTTAGGTCATCCCTTTTTAGTTTGATATCATCTTTTAGAAGAATGATGAATCCAAGTGTAGAAGCTTCAATTTTTCAACCTTACCACATAGGAATCTGCAAATGGATCACCATAATCATTTGAAATATTTGAGGGGAAGAAGTTATCAAAGATCAAGTTCAAGAATTAAATTACAATCAAAAGTGGCAGTTCAACAAGTTATTGGTGTAGAAATAAAATCTTGGGCTGACAATAGGGTGATCATTCTTGGACCAGCCTGCAAATTTCTGGACTTGGGTCTAGGTTTTTGACCCAGGATTTTAGTATAAAAATGTCATTACCAAATGTTGGTCCCAGTCGGTAGGTTCAGTTGGTAGGTTGGGTCTAGGTTTTTGACCCAGGATTGCCAACTGATGGTGGCTCAGTTGGTAGGTTCTCTGACTCGTCGGAGTAGAGACCTGGGATCAAATCCCTCTGCCACCAGGGGTTGGGGGGGGTTCAAGGGAAAGGGGATGGTTTACCCCCTGTTGTGTAGCCCCATGAAGCAAAAAAAAATGTTGGTCCCAGTCTTTTGAATTTCGGTGCCCATATGAGGGCTTCCATGTAATTTCTCTCTTCTTCTTCTTTCTCTCTCAACAAAACCCTAGACACTACAACTTGATATCAGAGCAACTAGAAGCTCTTAGGAGAACCTTCTTCTTCTGATCTTTGCTGAGAGGATGAATTGCTCATGTCAGACTGCCATTAGATGACATCAACAATCTGTACAGGTGACAGCGGCAATCCCTAAAAATTACATGGTTTGATTCGCCCTGGCTTTAGATGAATTTTGGTATATGTCTCATTTATGTTTGATGCCTCTATGATTTATTGTGGAATTTTCAAGTGGAAAATCGCAGAAATTCCAGATCTAGTTTTGAGGCTTGTTTTCCTTGTTTGATGGGTTCTTATTCTATGAAACCTGGTCCTTTTAGGTTGTTTTATATCGTGGGAATGATGAGAAGTGATCCTATATTTTTTTGAACCCTAAAAGATTGTTGGGAGTTTTTCTTCCCCCTCTATTTTGCTGCTGTTAGAGTCGACAGTACAGGGGTATTTTGGTCTTTTGGTTTATCTAGTTAGAAGTGAAAGGTCTGTTTTATTCAAGTTTAAGTTATGTGTCCCATCTCTTGTAAGGGACGATACTGTCTTTTGTAACTCAACCTATTCATTATAAATACAACGTGGGTCGGCTAGAGTGAGTGACTTTTTCTCTTCTTCTTCTTCTCCTTCTCATACTTCGAACCTAGAACTGAATAGGATCAATCTACCCATTTACATGGCATCACAGCAATAAGAAACCAGTTTTTCTTTTTTCTCTCTCACCGCCCTTCGTCTTCCTGGATCACTGCCAGCTATTAGAGCTAGCCGAATAAGGGTAGATTAGTCATTTTATTTCTGTTAAGTTATGTGCTTATGTGGCAGTTTTAATAGAGATTTCCTGTCCCATACTTAAGTGGGGGGGGGGGGCAGTTTAGTCTTTGTACAACTAATTAGAGGCTAATTCATATTAGGGTCGACTGATAGGGTTTAAGCTATCAGATTGGACTGTTCCTTTTCTTCTTCTTCTTCTTCTTCTTCTTCTTCTTCCTCTGGTTCGAACTGCTGAAGCCACTGAGATAACATGGTATTAGAGCAGGACGTGCTCTTTAAATCTCCGCTCGTGACTGCTGCTCCTTTTTGTTCGTGACTTCTTTTTCTTCTCTCTGGACTGCAAATGGAGAACACAGACTCGACCTAGGTCTGAGAACACTTCGACCTCTCTTTCTCTGCTCAGAACTTGATTGCCTTTTAAGAGAATAACTCCAGAAATAAGTGGATGGTCGACTGAAGCTCTCCATCAAGGTTGGTTATCCTTTTTTTTTGTGTTGTTGGTGTTTCTAGGTTGGAAAACCCTCAAAAATCTGCTCAGACTGATCAGAACTTAAAGAACTAGGTTATTTGTCGCCTTGGTTCTTGGCAAAAGGCCCAAGAACAGGCTGTGTTTACAGTGACCGAATGGTGTAAGGGTTACTGTAGTGGTTGTAGTTGATGTCTTTGGACTGGTAGTGACCTTTAAAAAAAAAAAAAGGGTCAAACAGACCTGTACCATGTGGGATAGAGATGGTTGTGTGGTGATGCTTTTGATGCTCACCCTTTATTGAGCAGCCTCAAGAGGGCTTGTATGTTGTTAGTAAATTGCTGAATTACTGTAGTGGTGATTTATGGCTCTGTGTAATCAGTAGTGGTGTGAGCAAGAACAAAAGTTGTTTTTTTTTTTGGGGGGGCCGGAAGGAATGGCCGAATTGCCTACATCAATTTTTTGCCTTGTTGGTGTTGTCTGAATGTTGGTTTACCTTTTGTTCTTAATCTGAATGGTAGTTTGTGCACAGTGGTGACTGATTGTGACTTGTGAACCTATCACCTGAGTTTAGAGACTGCTGTAGTGTTGCATCGGCTGTTGTAGTATTTGGTTGGTGACTGAGAGTTCAGCATTAGAGATAGCAGTGGGGGAGACATAATGGCAGCAACGGGAGGTGGTTCTAGTGATCAGAAACAGAGTGTGATGATCTCTCTCTGATTGTTTGGGTGTGCAGATGACCTCCATTAAACTTAATGGTGAGAATTATGTGCCATGGGCCAAGTCAGTGGAAGTTTTCCTCAAGGCAAAGAGGAAAGTGAAACACATGAAGGAAGATAAACCATCAGCTGACTCTCCAGGGTTTGATGACTGAGAACAGGAAGATGTCCAAATCATGACATGGTTATGGAATAGTATGGAACCCAAAATAAGTGCCAACTTTATGTTCTTAGATACAGCTAAGGACATATGGAAACATGCCAATAAGCTTTATTCTGGGCAGGATAATACTACAAGGGTATATCAGCTCTATCAGGAGTATTTCGATCTGCAGCAAGAGAATAAAACCCTAGAAGAGTACTATGCCAGTATGAAGAACCTCATAAATGAACTCAAGGTTTATCATCCCCTCACTCCAGATGTTAAGGTTCAACAACAACAGAGGGAACAACTAGATGTCACTAGGTTCTTAGTGGGGTTGAAATCAGAATATGAACCAGTTAGGGCCCAAATATTGGGAGGCTCTACTCTTCCTACACTTGAGAAAGTTTTTGCACGGCTTCGTAGGATTTCTTTGAGATCTACAGAGAATCACACAGTCTGAAAGATCAACATTTGTGATAGCCAGAGGAGGAGGACGTGGTACTAGAGGGGGAGGACATGCCTCCTGAGGAGGTCATGGTGGTTCCGTATTTGGCCGTGGTGGTGGTCGTGACTCAGGGGGAGGCTGTGGTAAAGGAAAAAGTAACTCTACAAGGAACTGTACCCATTGTGGCAGGGACGGAAATTCGGTGAATTTATGTTATGATCTCCATGGCCCTCCTTCTACATGGGCTAATCATGCAGTAGCTAGTGGGGTTGATGTCAGTGATAACCAACAGGTAGATCTAACACCTTCCACATCTACATCTGTTTCCGGGAAGGAGATGGTGAGTGTACCGCGCGATGAGTATGAGAGGTTCCCCCAGGCTACTTCACAGCATACTATAGCCACCCTTGCCCACTCAGGTATAACTTGTCTGGCATCCAAACCCTCCCCCTAGATTATTGACTCTGGAGCCTCTGATCACTTGATCGGGACTCCAGGTGTGTTCTCTTCCCTCTCTGAAACTTCTACATCTCAAATTGTTACCCTTGCCAATGGTTCCTCTTCTCCCATCTGTGGTGTTGGTAATGTTGACACGGCTTCTCTTTCTTTATCATTTGTTCTAGATGTCCTTAAGTTTCCATTCAATCTTATGTCTATTAGTAAATTAACCAAGACTCTTAATTGTTCTATTACATTTTTCCCTTCCTTTTGTGTTTTTCAGGATCTCAAAGCGGGGAAGAAGATTGGTGGGGGGCATGAGGCTGGTGGATTGTATTACCTTGACGGTGGTGGATCGTTAGTTGCACTTCAGACTTCACTCACTCCTCTATAGTGGCATTGTCAACTGGGACATCCATCTCTCAAGGCACTCAAGATACTGGTTCCTTCTTTGAGTCATTTGTTGTCTTTATAGTGTGAGTCGTGTCAGTATGGGAAACATCGTCGGGTTCCCTTCAGTCCTAGAGTTGATAGTCATATGTTGAGTCCTTTTTCTTTAGTTCATTCAGATGTTTGGGGTCCGATTAAAATAGTCTTATAATGATTACAAGTATTTTGTCACTTTTATTGATGATTGTTCAAGGATGACATGGATTTATTTAATGATAGAAAGGAGTGAATTATTTTCCATTTTTCAAAAATTCCATGCTGAAATACGTACACAATTTGGTGTTCCAATCAAAGTTCTTCATTCAGATAATGATTGTGATTACTTTCTTACTTCCTTTCAACAATATTTAGAACAGCATGGCATCATTCATCAAACTTCATGTGCATCCACTCCTCAACAAAATGGGGTGGCTGAACGAAAGAACCGTCATCTCCTTGAAACTGCTCGGTCTATTCTTCATCATATGAGTGTTTCTAAACGATTTTGGAGTGATGTTGTACTTACTGCGTGTTTCCTTATTAATCGGGTGCCCTCCTTCATTCTTCATGGTTGGTCTCCCTTTTTCTATTTGGTTCCCCACCTTGTCTCCCTTTCCATTAACACCCCGCATCTTTGGCTGTGTGCTTTGTTCACAATCTGAGTCATGGGATAGACAAGCTGGATGCATGCTCTATTAAGTGTGTCTTTCTTGGCTACTCTCGGACTCAAAAAGGGTATAAATGTTTCAATCCCATTACTCGGAAGTGCTATGTCTGTCCTGATGTCACCTTTTTTGAGTCTGTCCCCTTCTTCTCGGGACCTGAAGCATCGGTGTCTCCACCTTTGCTTCATCTTCCTCTTCCAGTCCATGATCCCGTTCCGGTTGTTCCAGTTGGGGTTGACCCTTCACCTCCTCCAGTGCAGATCCCTACTGAACGACCACCGATCCGACACGTGTATACTCATCGACAGACACCGGTTCCTCCTCCAGCTTATACCTTGTCTGTGGATCCTGTTGTTGCTCCTGTCCCAGAACCTTCAGGACTTGATCTTCCCATTTCTTTACGGAAAGGTAAACGTAGTTGTACCCTCCATCCCATTTCCAATTTTGTTTCAGTCTCTCGCCTTTCCGCTTCAAATCGCCAGTTTGTTTCACTATTGTCATCTATTTCTATACCTAAGAATGTCCAAGAGGCTCTTAGCTCACCTGTGTGGCGGCAGGCAATGGAGGAGGAACTCTCTTCCCTTCTGCATACTCAAACGTGGGAGCTCTCTACTCTTCCTCCCGGTAAGCATGTTGTGGGTTGTAAATGGGTGTATACTGTTAAATACTTGCCGGATGGTAGTGTGGAGCGTTTGAAGGCCAGACTTGTTGCTAAAGGTTATTCACAGTTGTATGGTGTGGACTATATGGAGACCTTCTCTCCAGTGGCTAAGATTGGCTTTGTCCGTGTCTTAATTTCCCTGGCAGTTATGTATGATTGACCCTTGTTTCAACTTGACATTAAAAATGCCTTCCTTCATGGTGACCTTATGGAGGAGGTATATATGGAGCAACCACCTGGGTTTGTTGCTCAAGGGGAGGATGGTAAGGTGTGCAGATTGAAAAAGGCAATTTATGGGTTGAAACAATCGCCTTGTGCTTGGTTTGGGAAGTTTAGTGAAGTGGTGAAAATATTTGGAATGAAACAATGCCAGGTTGACCACTCGGTGTTCAGCTATGATTTAGAAGCCGGAAAGATTTTATTAGTGGTCTATGTGGATGATATTATCATAACTGATAGTGACAAATTGGGGATCGATAAACTAAAGGTCTTTTTGCAAAACCATTTTCAAACAAAAGACCTTGGGACATTGAAGTATTTCTTGGGTAGAGAAGTTGCTAGATCAAAACAAGGTGTAAACCTGTGCCAAAGAAAATATGTTCTTGATCTGCTGGATGAAACAGGACTGTTAGGTGCAAAACCGGATGAAGCTCCCATGAAGCCAAAATAATAAGTTGAACAGTGATACAGGGGAAATATTTGTTGATCCTGGAAGTTATAGACGGTTAGTGGGGAAGCTGAACTATTTGACTATCACGAGACCAGACATCTCCTTTGCAGTCAGTGTGGTGAGCCAATTTATGCAAAACCCTCGGATACCTCACTGGGATGCAATTCTTAGAATTGTAAGGTACCTGAAGGGAGCTCCAGGCCGTGGGCCATTGTACAAACCAGGAGGAAGACTTGAGGTAATTGGGTATATAGATGCAGATTGGGCAGGCTCTGTGTCTGATAGAAGATCTACTACAGGTTACTGCACATTTTTTGGAGGAAATCTTGTGATATGGAAGAGTAAGAAGCAGACGGTTGTGGCAAGGAGCTGTGCTGAAGCTGAATACAGAGCCATGGCACACACTACATGTGAATTGGTATGGCTGAGGGATCTCCTACAAGAAATCGGGTTCTCCATGGATAGACCTATGGAATTGTACTGTGACAATCATGCTGCAGTCCACATCTCATCTAACCCTGTTTTTCATGAGAGAACAAAGCACATAGAGATTGATTGCCACTTTGTGAGGGAGAAGGTTCTTATTAGAGAGATAAGCACAGAACATGTGGGCTCAGGTGATCAATGGGCAGATTTGTTTACAAAAGGCTTAAGCTCAGGGAGAGTGAACTATATATGTAAAGTTGTGATTATATGACATATATTCTCCAGCTTGAGGGGGAGTTTTAGAGCTAGCCAAATAAGGGTAGATTAGTCATTTTATTTCTGTTAAGTTATGTGCTTATGTGGCAGTTTTAATAGAGATTTCCTGTCCCATACTTAAGTGGGGGGCAGTTTAGTCTTTGTACAACTAATTAGAGGCTAATTCATATTAGGGTCGATTGATAGGGTTTAAGCTATCAGATTCGACTGTTCCTTTTCTTCTTCTTCTTCTTCTTCTTCTTCTTCTTCTTCTGGTTCAAACTGCTGAAGCCACTGAGATAACACCAGCCATATCAATTTTTTTTTTAATATCTCCTAGACAGATTAGAAGTTCGATAAAGGGCCAAAAAGGAGTGGTCGTTTTTTGTTCTTGGAGGTAAATATGCATCCAGTTGCTGTGGTGGTGTACTAGATACCCTCTATTTGATGGTACAAAGAGGGCTGGTTGTGGACAGGTGTGAACAGAAATCTCTATTCGACTAGTAGTGGACTGCGGCTGTTTTCTTTTGGTCTGGACTTCATTTATGTGGCAATGTGAATTGATAGGTATGCTTATAAGCTTCTTTTTCTTCTGTTTATACCTGGATATGTGAGTTGAAAGTAGGGTTTTCGAATGCTGAATTCATGACAGCAGTAGTGTGGTCATAATTATAGTCTGTTGAGTAGTATGTGGTGTGGTGCTGAATAGTAGAAGTGTTGAGTGGTGTGTGGTGTGTTGCTGAATAGTAGAAGGTAACTACTTTGTCTATAATAGTGATTCCTTTGTGAAGTGAGGTGAACCAGTTAAGATGGCATCATCTGGAGATGGAAGTGACAATATAACAGGTGCTATGATTTCTCCGTATTATGATTCGGCCTGCCCTTGAGTTCTGTTAGTCTGATAACAGCCAAGAAGAGAGAAGAAGAAAGAAGAAAGAGAGAGAGAAAGGAGGAGAAAAGGAGAGAAGAAAAGTTTGGTTCGAATGAGAGAAAAATTACCTCTCCCATTCGGCCAGACATGTTTTATATTACTAACATAATGGAAAAGACACATGTGCCCTTACTTAAGTGAGGGACACTAGTTCTAATATAATATTATAGATCAGCAACCTCAACATAAGTATAAAGATAGAAATACCCCTACATACTCGACACCAACACTCCCCCTCAAGCTGGTGAGTATATATCATATAATCCTAGCTTGTTACATAGGTAGTCCACTCTTCCCCGACTCAACCCTTTAGTAAATAAGTCTGCCCACTGGTTCCCTGTGTTAACATATGCAACACAGGGAAGTGACAGTCAACCTCTATGTGCTTGTTACATCTTTAGTAAATAACCCTGTGTTAACACAGTCAACCCTGTGTTAACATCTTTAGTAAATAAGTTTGCCCAGCTTGTTACATATCACTCCATTCAGCACCTTCTCTCTCACAAAGTGACAGTCAACCTCTATGCGCTTGGTTCTTTCATGAAACACCGGATTAGAAGAAATATGAACTGCAGCCTGATTGTCACAGTAAAGCTTCATTGGAGTGTTACCATTGTATCCTATCTCATGTAGAAGGTGCCTTAGCCACACTAATTCACAAGTAGTATGTGCCATAGCTCTATATTCTGCCTTTGCATTGCTTCTCGCCACGACTGTCTGCTTCCTACTTTTCCATGTCACCAGATTACCCCCAAGAAAAGTGCAATAGCTTGTGGTAGACCTCCTATCAGACATAGAACCGGCCCAGTCAACATCAGTATATCCTTCTATTTCAAGTTTTCCACCACTTTTGTATATCAAACCACGACCGGGATCCCCTTTTAAATACCTCACAATTCTTAGAACCACATCCCAATGAGGAACCAGAGGTTTCTGCATGAATTGACTTACCACACTAACCGCAAATGAAATATCTGGCTGAGTAATGGTTAGGTAGTTCAATTTACCTACAATTCGGTATCTGCCAGGGTCTTCAAACACTTCACCCATATCACTGTTCAGCTTAGTATTTGTTTCCATAGGTGTTTCAGCTGGTTTAGCACCTAACAAACCTGTTTCCTCCTTCTATCCCCAAGAAATATTTCAATTTACCAAGGTCCTTTGTTTGAAAATGTTCCTGTAGAAAAGTCTTCAACCTGTCAATGCTCATTTTATCATTCCCGGTAATAACAATATCATCTACATACACCACCAATAGGATTTTTCCTGCTTGAGAGTCATGACTGAAGACTGAATGATCAACTTGGCACTGTTTCATACCAAACTTCTTTACCACCTCACTGAACCTACCAAACCATGCTCGAGGAGACTGTTTAAGCCCATAAATAGCCTTCTTTAGTCTACATACCTTACCATCCTCCCCCTGAGCAACAAACCCCAGTGGTTGCTCCATATAGACCTCCTCGAGCAAATCACCATGCAAGAAAGCATTCTTGATATCAAGCTGATAGAGGGGTCAATAATACATAGCAGCAAGAGAGATCACAACACGAACTGAACCTATCTTAGCAACTGGGGAGAAGGTCTCTGTGTAGTCAATACCATAGGTTTGGGAGTACCCTTTTGCAACCAATCTAGCTTTTAGGCGCTCTACACTACCATCAGGTAAATGCTTAACAATATAAACCCACTTACAACCGACAGTCTGCTTCCCAGGAGGAAGAGTGGTGAGGTCCCAAGTATGATTATGAGTTAGAGCTGAGAGTTCTACTTCCATTGCACGACACCACCCTGGAGAGGCAAGGGCTTCCTAGACATCCTTAGGGACAACAACTGAGGATAACAAAGAGATAAACTGGCGATGGGAAGCGAAAAAGTGAGTGAATGAAACATAATTAGAAATAGGATGAAGGGTACAAGTGCGTTTACCTTTCTGCAAGGCAATGGGAAGATCAAGATCAGATACTGAGCTTGGGGCTGATGTGGAGACAACTTCCAGATCTGTCGACGTTGATGGAGTTGGAGGAGTAGTAGCCGGTACATGTGGGCGATGTGTATACACTTGACGGATAGGTGGTCGTTCAACAGGTGGTGGCATTGGAGGCAAGGACTTGGTCACAACTAGAACAAGGGGAACAGAATCCGCAACTGGAAGTGGAAGAGGAGGAGGTGATGAGGAGGAAGAAACATCACCGGACCCCAAGAAAAATGGAGTAGACTCAAAGAAGGTAGCATCAACACACACAAAGGAACGTCGAGAACTAGGATGATAACACTTATACCCTTTTTGGGTCCGGGAATAGCCAAAGAAGATGCACTTAATGGATCGTGCATCTAACTTGTCCTTCCCGGGGCCCAGATTATGGACGAAGTAGACACACCCAAAAACCCGAGGAGAAAGAGGAAACAGAGACAAGGTGGGAACAAGGTAGTGAATGGGGAATGACCATCAATGATAGACGTGGGCATTCGATTAATCAAGAAGCAAGAAGTAAGCACTGCATCACTCCAAAAGGGTTTGGGAACATTCATGTGATGCATGAGGGATCGAGCTGTTTCCAAAAGATGACGATTCTTTCTCTCAGCCACCCCATTTTGTTGTGGGGTGTAGGTACATGAGGTCTGATGTATAATGCCATGTTGATCCAAGTATTCTTGAAATGATGAAGAAAAATATTCACGGCCATTATCAGAATGAAAAATTTTAATGTGAACACCAAATTGGTTGCGAATCTCAGCATAAAATTTTTGGAAGATGGTAAACAATTCACTCCTTTTTTTCATTAAATAGAGCCACGTCATCCTTGAATAATCATCAACAAAAATGGCAAAATATCTATATCCATTGTATGGCATCACTTTATAAAGACCCCAAACATCTGAATGAACCAAAGAAAAAGGAGTCGGCACACGGTTATCAACCGTAGGATTAAACGGAACACGATGATGCTTCCCCAACTGACACGACTCACAATCTAAAACATAAAGTTGACTCAACGAAGGAACCAAAGACTTCAAAACTTTCAGCGAAGGATGACTAAATCGACAGTGCCACTGGAGAGGGGAGAGAGATGACTGGAGATCTGTTAATATTCTTCCACCACCGTCAAGATAATACAATCCACCAGCTTCATGCCCTCCACCAATCTTCATCCCTGTCTAGAGATCCTGAAAAACACACGAAGAAGGGTAAAAAGTAATAGAACAACTGAGTGACTTGGTCAACTTACTAACAGGTTAAATGGAAATTTAGGGACATACAAAACTGAGGATAAAAATAAGGGGGTCATGTTAACATTGCCAACACCACAAATGGAGGATGTGGAACCATTAGCAAGGGTAACAGATTGTGATGTTGAGCAATGAGAGAGGGAAGAAAACACACCTAGAGTTCCAGTCATGTGATCAGAGGCTCCAAAGTCAATAATCTAGGGATTGGGTGTGGATGCCAAACAAGCCATACCTGAATGTGCGAGAGTAGTCGTGTTCTGTTGAGATGTGGATTGGACAAACCTCTCATACTCATCAAAGGGAACACTCACAATCTCCTTCCCGGGAACATCTGTGGATGTAGGAGGCATCTGATCAGCTGAACGACTCTCCTATCTGAAACTAGTGTCACTAGTCATGGCATGATTGGCCCAAGTTGAGGGTGGACCATGCAAGTCAGCAATAATTAATGGCATGTCCATCCATACCACAATGAGTACACCTCCTCGGACCCGAGCCACGTTCTCTGCCACGGGCTCCCCCTGATTCT
Source organism: Nelumbo nucifera (assembly GCF_055504915.1). NCBI lineage: Eukaryota > Viridiplantae > Streptophyta > Magnoliopsida > Proteales > Nelumbonaceae > Nelumbo > Nelumbo nucifera. The sequence goes on along the minus strand of NC_142653.1, from coordinate 45,473,263 downwards.
CTACCTCCAGTACGACCACCACCACGGTTATATGTAGGTCCACCACCACCACTCCGGCCATATACCGGACCACTGCTACCACTACGGCCAGACTGAGCTCCCCGAGCTCCACCTCTAACACCATGGCCCCTTGATACTACAAAGGCTGATCTATCAGAAACATTAGAGTTCTCAGTAGATCCAATGAAAATCCACCGAAGTCGAGCAAACACCTATTCTAAGGAAGGGAGAGCTGACTCTCCTAGTATCTGAGCCCGCACTGGTTCATACTCAGATTTCAGCCCCACCAAAAATCGAGTCACATCAAGTTGTTCTCTCTGTTATTGCTGAATTTTGACATCAGAAGTGAGGGGGTGATAAACATTCAACTCATTACGAATGTTTCTCATACTAGCATAGTACTCCTCAAGACTCTGATTGCCCTGTTGCAGATTAAAGTATTCCTAATACAGCTGATATACTCCGGTTGTATTGTCTTGACCAGAATACAACTTCTTAGCATGGTCCCACACATCTTTGGCAGTGTCAAGAAACATGAAATTTACACTAATCTTGGGTTCCATACTGTTCCATAACCACGTTATAATTTATGCATCATCTTGTTCCCAGCCATCATACTCATGAGAATTAGTGGAGGGTTTCTCCTCCCTTATGTGTTTCACCTTCTTCTTTGCCTTCAGAAAAACTTCTACAGATTTAGCCTAAGGTACATAATTCTCTCCATTCAGTTTAATGGAGGTCATTTGAACATTCAGGTAGTCAGTAGGTATCATCACATTAAATTTGCTACCACTGCTATCTCACATTGCTGAATTCTGTTATTACCAAATTCGGCACACAGCACACTACTTGATCACACTAATCACACTGGTTTCAGCACTTGTTATTGCTAAAGATTGCACTCTTTACACCACAAACCCTACCCCACGACTACCTGAAATCTCACCACACTATATGAGGACCACTCCCCCTTCGAATCACACTAAAAACAGCATAAACCCTAGCACACTACAGTCTAAAATCCCACCGTACGATCTGAAACATACTTCTTATTTGATTCATAACAAAAATATGCATAGAAATCTCTTACCTCATCACCCGAAAAACAAACCACACAAAAAAAATCAGACCACACAAGACACCCACTGCACCACACGAATCAGCCCTCTTCTCTTCATCGATTAGGGGAGGGCTTCTTAGAAACCACAGCAACCGACCATGAACAGCACAACTTGAGGCATAGAGACCTCAAAGGGAAGAGGGCGACCACTCCTTTTTAGCCCTTTCCCTTATCTCCAATCGATGGCAGAGAAATCAAGAGAAAACCCTAGACTGAGTGCGCAGAAAACAGAAACCTGGGCAGATCCGAGTTGCTTAGCTGTGCTCTGATACCATATTATGATTCGGCCTGCCCTTGAGTTCTGTTAGTCTGATAACAGCCAAGAAGAGAGAAGAAGAAAGAAGAAAGAAAGAGAGAGAGAAAGGAGGAGAAAAGGAGAGAAGAAAAGTCTGGTTCGAATGAGAGAAAAATTACCTCTCCCATTCAGCCAGACATGTTTTATATTACTAACATAATGGAAAAGACACATGTGCCCTTACTTAAGTGAGGGACACTAGTTCTAATATAATATTACAGATCAGCAACCTCAACATAAGTATAAAGACAGAAATACCCCTACATACTCGACACTAACACTCCAGATTACTTAAATGTTCAAATGACATCTATTAAGTTAAATGGTGAGAACCATGTGTTGTGGGCGAAATCCGTGGAAGTGTTTCTAAAATCCAAGAAAAAGGTAAAACATGTGAGAGGAGAAACCCCCTTCCGATTCTCTAGGGTTCAGTGATTGGGAACAGGAGGATGCACAAATCATGACCTGATTGTGGAACAGCACGGAACCTAAAATCAGTGTGAATTTTATGTTTCTAGATACAACTAAAGAAATTTGGGACTATGCTAAGAAACTTTATTCCGGCTATGATATTACCACTAGGGCATATCAGCTTTATCAAGAGTACTTTAATTTGAAGCAAGGTAACCAAAGCTTGAAGGAATACTATGCAAGCATGAGAAATATCTGTAATGAGCTTAATGTATATCATCCTCTGACTCCGGATGTTTAGGTTCAACAACAACAGTGAGGGAAACTTGATGTGACAAAGTTTCTAGTAGGTCTAAAGGCTGAATATGAATCGGTTCGAGCACAAATACTGGGGGGGGGGGGGGGTCTGCTCTCCCCTCATTTAAAGAAGTGTTTGCCTATCTTCAGAGGATATCTATTGATTCTATAGAGTCTTCTCTCTTGGACAGATCTGGTTTTGTGGTGACTAAAGGGGGAGGTCATGGAAATAGAGGTGGTGGAGGTGGTGGCCGTGGGTTTCCAGGGAACCAAGGTGGTCCTATGTTTAATCGTTCTAGTGGCCGTAGTGGAGGTCGAGAGTCAGGGGGAGGTCGTGGTAGAGGAAGAAGTAATGCAACTAGAAAATGCGCATACTATGGATTAGAGGGGCACACTGTTAATTTCTTCTATGATTTACATGGTCCACCCAACACTTGGGCTAACCATGCTGTGACTAGTGGCAGTGGTACAGTTAGTGAAAATCAGCAAACTGATCAAACTCCTTCCACATCTACTAGTGCTTCTAGGAAGGAGATAGTGAGTGTACCACGTGAGGTATATGGGAAATTCCTTCAGACATCCTCTTAGCAGAACACAACTACTCTTGCTCATTCAGGTATGGCTTGCTTGGCTTCCAAACCTTCACACTGGATCATTGACTCTGGAGCCTTGGATCATATGTCTGGGACTCCAAATGTATTTTCTTCACTTTCTCAGTCTTCTACATCCCAAACAATTACCCTTGCTAATGGTTCTACATCTCCCATTTGTGGTGTTGGTGATGTTGATCTTACCTCCTTATCTTTATCATTTGTTTTATATGTTCCCAAGTTCCCTTTTAACCTTATGTCTGTTAGTAGATTAACCAAATTGTGAAAACCTTATTCAGTCCTAGGTTACAATAGAGAATAAGAAGAGGAAGAAGAAGAAGAGAAGAAGAAGGGTTCGACCAATAGAGGAAAATCTGTCCCCTCTAGTCGACCCACTTGTATTTATCTCAAATAACCTTAGTTACAAGAAAAACCATATTGTCCCTCATAAGTGATGGGACACACAACTTAAACTTGAATAAAACAGACCTTTCACTCTCAAATGGATAAACCCAAATGACCAAAATACCCCTGTTGTATGAACTCTAACACTCCCCCTCAAGCTAGAGAGCATATGTCAAATAGTCCCAGCTTGTCACAAATATAATCTACTCTTCCCCGAGACAATCCCTTTGTAAAGAGATCTACCCGCTGATTTCCCAAGCTCACATGAGATATGGTTATCACTCCATTGATCACTTTCTCTCTTACAAAGTGACAATCGACCTCAATATGCTTGGTTCTCTCATGGAAGACTGGATTGGAAGAGATGTGAACAGCTGCTTGGTTATCACAGTATAGTCTCATGGGTTTGTCAATTGAGAACCCCATCTCTTGTAACAAGTTCTTCAACCATACTAGTTCACATGTGGTATAAGCCATAGCTTTGTACTCAGCTTCTGCACTACTCCTTGCCACCACTGTTTGTTTCTTGCTCTTCCAAGTTACAAGATTGCCACCAAGGAAGTTACAATACCCTGTAGTTGATCTCCTGTCTGATATAGAACCAGCCCAATCAGCATCTGTATACCCTACTATCTCAAGAGTCACTCCAGTTTTGTATAGAAAACCACGACCTGGAGCACCGTTCAGGTACCTAACAATCCTTAGAGCTGCTTCCCAATGAGGAATCTGAGGATGTTGCATAAACTGACTCACAGCAAATGATATATCTAGCCGGGTAATAGTCAGATAATTCAACTTTCCCACCAACCTCTTGTATTTTCTAGGATCATCAAACTCTTCACCTGCATCAACACTCAACTTAATTTGTTTATTACACGTTTAGTTAGGGAGTGGAGACCACAACATACTTGTTGGGACCCTTTAGATTGGTGTTTTTAAGTCTTTTATTGATTTTTTTGTGTCATCCACCCTAAAAGGGCATATCAGTCATTGTACATATTTTTTACTTAAAAGTATAAATTATCAATAGGAGGGGGTGGCCAGATCTAAGAGCTCTCTCATTCTTTTCTCCATTCTATCTCTTCTTCTTTTCTCCTCACAAAAACTTCTCTTCTCTTTTTCTTTCTCTACAACTTTTTGTTTTTGCAAATTTCTACTCTTTTCCTTCACATCCTTGTAATGAGGGCATTCCATCTCCTCCTCATCTTGTGGTCAACCTTGGTCTTGGCAATAGTTCTTCATCAGGCATAGTAAGAGGGTGGCTTTTGAAGTTGAATTCCCATCACAATCTAATCGGCGTTTGAAGTTGAATACCCATCACAATCTAACCCTTTGGACTCAGGTAATCTTGAACATTGTTTTAAAAGGCTTAAGCCTTGAGGTATGAGGCTTACACCTTGAGACAAGGCATATTGATTTTGCCTCAAGAGGTAAGCCTTACAACTTTAATGTGAGGCTTAAGCCTTTGTCAGAATGAGGCGTAAGCCTCAAGGTGTGGGGCATAGCTTTAGGCGTAAAAAGGTGTAGGCCTCAAGTATCAATGATTATTTAGTGATTTAATGCAAAAAAAATTATGCATTTTTATAGTTCATAATATATGGAAGAAGCACTTCAATAATTATGGGCTAAATAAATAAAAAAGAGTAACAATGAAAATCCAATATGGAAAATCAAGTTCTATTAGTTTCTCTTAGTGTTTTAGGAGAATTCACTACAAAATGGACTAATCAAGTTCTTTGTTTCTCTTGGATATATCAAGTGAGTTTTTTTCTAATTATTATAAATATAGCATCCCATGTTTGTTATTTTTCTCATTTCTTTTTCTAATAGATTTATTTTTGTTTTGATTTTTTTTTGCATAGATCAAATTAACTTAGTTCTTTTCTTTCTTCTAAACTATTGAATAACCATAAATAATCTAATATCCAATTACATGGATGATTCTTCATATGTTTCTTTTCTTCTAAATTAGTTATTTGAACTATTTGAGAAATTTGCATTTTGAAACATGAAATGTAAAATGCTTATAATTGTTAGTTGATTAGTTATTATTTTATTTATTGCTTAAATGTTGAAACCAAGGTTCAAAATATCAATAAGGTCGATACGTCAGTTGGGACGTATCGACTTGTATCTTGGCTTGCTCTTTTTTTTTTTCAAACTGGTTCATAGGGGTTGATTTAAGGCTCATCTACCCATTAAACCAGGTCAAACCCCGAAACATTCACTGTAGGGGCATATCAAGAGGCCACCGATACGATATGTATCAGCCGACATGGCCTGATACGTTTCGAAGTTTTGAACCTTGGCTGAAACTTATTGCTTATAAACTTTTATTTTATGGATATTTATACCTTTTATCTTTCTAACCTGATATATTATATGTTATTTTTATCAATTTATAAACTTTAATTGATTTTATTCTTAGGATTTAAGGGTTACGCCTTGCAATGTCTAGAGGCATATGCCTCACCTTTTTGGGCCATTATGCCTCAACTACACCTTTAGCCTTTCAAAACCTTGATCTTGAACTCCCTAGTACTTCTATTACTAATACTGACCTTGATCTTCCTATTGCTATCCAGAAGGGAAAGAGAACATGTACCAAGTATCCCATTACTAATTATGTGTTGTATGATTCTCTCTCATCCTCCTATTGCCTATATTTATACCATTTTCTCTATTTTTATTCCTCACAATGTTACAAAAGTAGTGTAGTCTCCTCATTGGAAGGAAGCTATGAACCAAGAGATAAAGGCCTTGATAAAAAACCAGACCTGGAAGATAGTGTCTTGTCCCATTGATAAGGTTCTTGTTGGGTGTAAATGGGTGTACACTATTAAGTATAGGGTTGATGGTTCAGTTGAGAAGTATAAGGCTTGATTTGTGGTCAAAGGATATATCCAAACCTATGGTATTGACTATCTTGTAACCTTTGCACCAATTGCTAAGATTAAGTCTATTTGTGTAATTATGTCACTTGCTACCCACTTTCCTTGGCCTTTATATAAACTAGATGTGAAAAATGTTTTTCTTAATGGAGATCTGCAAGAAGAAATGTATATTGACTTAACAGTCTCCCAAAGCCTGGTTTGTTGTTTGAAGGTAAAGTTTGTTGTTTGAAGAATTCTTTGTAAACAGTCTCCCAAAGCCTGGTTTGACAGGTTTAGAAATGTTGTTTTGAAGATTGGATTCTCTCAGTCTCAAGATGACCACATTGTTCATAAGGAAATTTGATGGCAGTTGACTATGCTGATATTAAAACCCTTGATTCTAAATTTGAGATTAAGGATCTTGGTGATCTCAAATACTTTCTTGGAATTGAATACATTTGAAGTTCAATCAAATTTATAAAGATGATTATTAGTATTGAGAATGATGCTTAGCTTCAAAAATTAGATATAGAATCAATAAGAATATTACATGGAATTCTTTTACTTATATACATGTCCAATATCATAGTGAAGAGATCATGCTCCTGTTCCCATATCCACATCTTTGTTAGCATTAATGTCTGGGTAGCATGGATTGTAACTTTTTGTTCATATACAAGCTAAATGTCTATTACTTAGCTTTTGACAGTTTCTCCATGTTAAATTGTATGGGATTCTTTGGCCTCCATCTTTATGTTTCACTTGATTTCTCATTTGTTTTCTCATAATGTTCCCCTAATGTTTCTCTTCTGAATAGGTCAGAAACTTGGTTGTTAGAATTTGTTGAATTTGGTGGTGAAATGAGACGAGATTTGTGGCATGCTTTTATTAGTGAATTAATTGCCTTGCATGAGTTTATACGTGAATATGGACCAGAGGATGGTGATCAATCAGTTAATTATGTATATGGTTCTCATAAAGGGAAAACAAGAGCTACCATAAGTGCAATTAACAGTGTTGCCAGACTACAGGCACTTCATTTTATTCAGAAGTTATCAGAAGATCCTGCTAAACTTGTTCAGTTCGCATATTTGAGAAATACACCTAATGGTTATGTAGTTTGCCAGGCATTGGCTGTAAACTTTTGGGGTGGACCACTAGTTAAAAAATTTGCAGAGTCAGACCATGTAGAAATGAAAGGAACAAGGCCTTCAAATGAGGTCTCTGGTAGTATTCATGTCTTTGACATAGATGGAAGTGTTTACTTGCAGAAGTGGATGAAATCTCCATCTTGGGCAACTAATGCATCAGTTACCTTCTGGAAAAATTCTTCAATAAGACAAGGTCTAGTTTTGAATAAAAATCTTGTTGTGTCTGATATGACTCTTGTAGAAAAGGCAGCAATAACTTGCAAAGAGAAAAGTCAGGTTATTGAGAAAACACAAGCTACTATTGATGCTGCAATGCTGAAAGGGATCCCCAGTAACATTGATCTTTTCAAGGTACTTAATCTTTCTTAGTGCTTTTTTAATTATTTAATCTTTTTGACCTTAATTCTTAGACTGGGTTCTTGTATAGGTATTGCATTTCATCGCCCATAGGAGAAAATTATCGCATTCTTCCTGCTGAATTGCCTATAGAGTATACTGTCACTCATAAATTCTACGAATGTTCTATGTACAATTATGAAAATGTAATTATTTAATTTTTCTTGGTTTGTCATAATTGCTTTTCCCTTGATGTCTTTCTGAGTAACTACTAGTAGTTGCCTATATCACTTCGCTTAGTTCAGTTATTGTGACTAATTTTGTATGGAGATCCTTCTCAGATAACATGAACCATAAATCTCCAAAAGCGTATATTTTCAGGGCCATTTCTTTTTAAAGAAGATGATAAAGAACTATTCAAAGAAATTGATAGGTCGGGGATGAGGAATGTGTTATTGATGACTAAGTATTCTATGAGAATTGTATATGAGACTTAGGAATGAGAAGATGGATTCGTGAAGGAGCTTAATTGCAACATGAATACCAGAATATGACTTCTTGAGGTGAAAAAGGCATCCAGGTTCATCAGCATAGGTTTTATTTAGTGGAAAGGGATCATGATTGGATTAAAAGATTTTATAAAAAACCTGTGGTCTTGAATTGGGGAGCGAGTGGAAATATTTACAGATATTTCTTGATGCAGTATAGAAAATCTATGTGGGATTTGTTAAATGCTTTACAATTTATAAACTCTCTTTGAAGTTAGAAAGGATTGGGTGGTTTGTTGTGTCATGTGTGTCTTTCAGGAGGCCCTACACCGGGAAATTGCTTACTGTTTGGTTATTTTGATATTATTTGAGTTAAAAGTAAAACCTAGAAGTAAAGAACTTAAGGTAATAGTTGAAGATTTGAAGGGTATGTCACTGTTGTAATATAACCTTGATCATTTAGATATTAAATAAATCAACTCTCCATCTGTGGCATACTTCTATTTATACTAGAAAATTGACTACAATAACAAATTACTGATCAGCCCCTCAAGTAAAATTAGAGTGGATGACTATAAATGCTCTTCTGCCCACTCTTGTGACTTGGAATGAACCTTTGTTGGTGGAGGAAAGGAATAGCAATTGACTTTTATGGGGCATCCAGGAACAAAAAGATGAAATCCAATCCTAGGTTTAGGCTAACAGGGCTGGAAACCAAATCTTCTTCCTTGACAGGGCAGTGCTTTAGTGACATCCTAGGAGTCATACCTCCCATTTGATAACCATGAAAAACATGACAATCTGCAACTTTAGTGGTCATTGATGTGTGTGGTCTACTTGTTTGGGACCTTTTAGTTTCTCAAAAAACCAATATAAAAAGTATAAAAAATTCACAAACATTATAATTGTTATGAATATTATCACTAAGTAGGAATTGTAATCAAACATTTTAACATATGGCTTGATCTCTTAGACTGCTTTCTGTTCTGTTCTGATATCATGGACTTGTGCTTTATGCTATGAACTTTGTTTTACTTGAGATTTTTCTTATATGCTTTGCTGCTGTGAGGAATGGTTATTATAATCAATATTTTCTTCTTTTTCTATATGTGATTTCCTGGATCAACATTTTGGTGATTGGGCATTATTCAGGAGCTTATGCTTCCATTTGTGGTTGTTGCCAACAATTTTGAAAAGCTTAGGCACTGGGAGGAGCCACATTTGACAGTGTCTTTTCTTGCAGTTGCCTATACCATAATCTTTAGGTAAACTGGTTGATCAACTTCCATGCCATTACTTTTTCATTACTCAAACTCCACTCTACTAGCTTATTGCAAGGTATGTCTTGTAAATTGATTATTATGGAGGATCAAGTATATATTTATTGTTGCCACTTACTGAGTAAGTTCTTTATTTCATTTATCATGAAATTTTGAGCCTTCAATAGCATAAAAATGTCATGTCAATATAGCATTAAAATTTGTAAATTTAGGAAATTTTAAGTAGAGAAAAATTAACCTATTTTAAAGGAGATACGAGGTGACCAGAACTCATAATACTTCAAGGACGTAATGTATAATAGGATAAGTTCAGTTGGCAAAGCGAATTCAGAATATATGATATAATTCCATAAAAAATTATAAAGCTGTCAATGGGCCAGGTTGGTTCAATAGACTCAAGATATGCAAATCTATAATATACTATGACAGGTACTATGAAAGATCAGTTCTTGGTCCAACTTCTAGAGTCCAATAATAATTTAGTTGGTATTTGGTCTACCTTGACCCAATCCAATTAAGGACGAAGATTTAAAATGTGATGTCAAGAGAGATGTCAATCCAAATAGAAATCAAGCTAGGCTTTGTAGAGAGGAGAAGGAAGAATATTGAATGAGAGGTGTGTGTTACTATTCATACCCTCAAATCTGCCATTTATATTTTGAGGGAAAATTACAATAAAGCCCTTACTTGCACGCCCAAATACAAACAGATTAGGGAAAGACCAAAAACACCCCACCCAAGCATTCTCAACACTCCCCCTCAAGCTGAGCATATATGTCAATCATGCCCAACTTGACAAAGTTCTTGTCAAACTTTGGATGGTGAACACCTTTAGTGAGGCAATCAGCTAGTTGATCTTCCGACCTTACAAAAGGAAGGCAAATTTCTCCACTAGCAATCCTTTCTCTAATTAAGTGTTTGCTACCTCAATATTTTTTGTACAATCATGTTGAATAGGATCATGAACAATGTTTATGGCTGCTTGATTGTCACAATAAAGTCCCATCGCAGTATCAGCTTGTATGCCCATCTCGGTCAATAATGTCTTCAACCAAAGCAGTTCAGACACCCCATGAGCCATTGCCTTGTAATCATCCTCAACACTAAAATGAGCAACAACTGGTTATTTCTTACTTCTCTATGAAACCATATTGCCTCCAAGTCATAGTAACCAGATGTAGATCTTCTATTATCATCAATGGACCCTGCCCAGTCAACATCTGTTTAATCCTCAATTTTTAGGTGATAATGATTGGAGTATAACATTCCTTTACTAGGACACCCTTTTAAATAAGCTAAAATTTTATTAATTGCTTGCATGTGAGATGTTCTAGGTTCATGCATATATTGGCTAACCATTTCAACAACGTAAGATATGTCAAGTTTAGTTAGACAAAGATATAGGAGATGGCCCACCAATCTCTGATCTATCCTTCTATCTAGAAGAACTCCTTCAATAGCACTCAACTTGTGGTTAAGATCAATTGGAGTTTCTACAGGCTTGCACCACAATTTCCCAACTTCATGGAGCAAGTCAAGAACATACTTCCTTTTTGAAAGAAAGATTCCCTTCTTGGATCTTGCAACTTCAATGTCAAGAAAATGTTTAGGATCACCAAGATCCTTAGTCTCAAATTCTAAAGCAAGGAAGGATTTTAATTGAGAGATACATGTAATGTCATCACCCATCACATAATGTCATCAACATATACTATCAACATTGTTATTCTACCATTAACTCTTCTTACAAACAAAGTATAGTATGCCTGAGATTGAGAGAATCCAATATTTAAGATAATATTTTTAAATTTGTCAAACCAGGATCAAGGGGATTGCTTGAGCCCATATAAAGCCTTCTTCAAGTGACAAACTTTCCCTTCGTTGTTAGGAAGGCTTACCCTAGGTGGTAAGTCCATATAAACTTCTTCCTGTATCCCCATTAAAAAGGCATTCTTCACATCCATCTAATATAAATGTGGAAAAAATAAAGAGGAAGAGAAGAAGAAATGAAGAGGGAGAGAAGAAGAAATACTTCTGTATTGATAATGTGTTGATAAAACATGTTGAGCATACAACTTAAATAAGAAAAGATAGGAGAGACAAACTCCTAGGATTTTTCTCAATTACTCCTAGAATCTCTCTCAATTAGGGATTGATTAAATCTTTCCCTTAATCCTAGGATATGATTTTCCTAATTTTATTCAAATCTAATCGTTCCTAAATTTATTCAAATATGTAATCAATCAAATCAAATCTGTAATCAATCAAATCAAATCTTTCTAAATTTGCAGCAAATCATATCTTTCCGACACCCCCCCTCAAGTTGGTGCAAAGATATCTATCATGCCCAACTTGCTAACTTGAAGTTCAAATGGCTGTCTCAACAAGCCCTTAGTCAAAACATCTGCAACTTGCTGCGTGGTTGGTACAAACGGAGTGCAAATTATTCCTTCTTCAAGCTTCTCCTTTATAAAGTGTCTATCAATCTCAACATGTTTAGTCCTGTCATGTAGAACCGGATTATGAGCAATGCTGATAGCTGCCTTGTTATCACAATACAGCTTCATAAGTAAACTCACTGGTCTCTTAAGATCTGCTAGCACCCTCTTTAGCCAAAGAACCTCACACACTCCTTGAGCCATTGATCTGAATTCAGCCTCAGCACTACTTCTAGCAACTACACTTTGCTTCTTGCTTCTCCAAGTAACTAAATTGCCCCAAAGAAATGTGCAGTACCCCGAAGTTGACCTTCTATCAGTGATTGAGCCTGCCCAATCCGCATTTGTATACACTTCAACCCCTCTCTTCTTATTTTTCTTGAAGAGTCCTTTTCCTGGTGTGCCTTTTAGATACTTAAGAATTCGATACACAGCTTCAAGATGTTCTTCGTACGGGGAGTGCATAAATTGACTCTCCATGCTCACAGTGAAGGCAATGTCAGGACGCGTATGTGACAAGTAAATCAATCTTCCTACCAGCCTTTGGTATCTACCTGCATCTACTGGAACCCCATCTTTAACTTCTCCGAGCTTAGCCTTAACTTCTATCGGAGTGTCTGAAGGTTTGCATCCACTCATTCCATTTTCTTTCAAGAGGTCTAGAATATATTTTCGTTGCGAAACCACAATGCCCTTCTTTGATCTAGCCACTTCCATTCCAAGAAAGTACCTTAGCTGGCCTAAGTCTTTAATCTCGAATTCCTTGGCTAAGCTTTGCTTTAGGGTGCTCATCTCTTCAATATCATCTCCAGTCAAGATTATGTCATCAGCATAGACAATCAGAACCGATACCTTGTCTTTGGTGGATCTTTTTGTGAAAAGAGTGTGATCAGATTGTCCTTGACTATATCCTTGACTTTTAACGAACCTTGTGAATCTTTCAAACCAGGCTCTGGGAGACTGTTTAAGTCCATATAGAGACTTTTTTAGCTTGCATACCTTAGTTCCAAACTTCTCAGTGAAACCAGGTGGAGGCTCCATATATACTTCTTCTTCAAAGTCTCCATTCAAAAAAGCATTCTTCACATCCAGCTGATTCAGTGGCCAGTCAAGATTAGCTGCAACAGATAAGAGTACTCAAACTGTATTTAGTTTCGCCACTGGAGAAAAGGTCTCAGATAGTCCACTCTATATGTCTGAGTAAAGCCTTTAGCTACATGGCGAGCCTTGTATCTCTCCAAGGATCCATCTGAGTTGTACTTCAGAGTGAACACCCATTTACAACCAACAACTGTCTTTCCATCCGGCAGATCCACTTTCTCCCAGGTAGCATTCTTTTCCAAAGCTCTCATCTCCTCAAAAACAGCTTCTTTCCACTCAGGAACATTTAGAGCCTCCTGGATACTGTTAGGAATGGATACATTAGACACTTGTGAAATAAAGGCACAATATGAAGGTGAAATATTTTTGTAAGATACAAAATTTGATAGAGGATGTTTTGTACAAGACCTAACATCTTTCCTAAGAGCAATGGGAAGATCAAGCTGACTGGAAGAATTAGAATTACCTGGAGGAATATTTTCAGGTATTTTTGGAAAATCATCATGAATTTCATGATCCACCCTCAGATCAGATTCTTGTTGATGCTGCGGAATAGTGCCTCTCCTTTTCAGTGCTAGATGTTCCCTTGAATATACAAGGCCTTTATACTGTTTCGCACGCATCTATGTTGTTTCAGCTTTTTTATTTTGAGATGGCATCACCAAAGGTTGTTCATTTTCAATATTTAATTCATTTGTTTCCACTGATTTTGTATTTTCTGCCTCACTTTCTTTTGGTGACTGGTTGTGAGGAACATCATTATGGACAAATTCAAACATTAAATCAGAACCATCTAAAAGACCATCTTCACTAGTGTTGCTCTCCCCCTGAAGATGGGAGTGTTTGTAGTATGAGGTTCCTTCAAAGAATGTGACATCCATAGTCACAAACATCCTTTTCAAAATTGGATCAAAGCATTTGTAACCTCTCAGTTTAGCACCCCCAATCATCTTCCTCGAGGTTAAATCCTGAAATTTACATCAAGAAGACCAAAAATTAACCCGACAATTATGATCAAGGGTTAGTTTGCTGACAGATAAGAGATTGTATGATAGGTTAGGAACATGTAGAACATTTTTAAGGTTTAGAGAAGGAGAAATAGACACAGTTCCTTTCCCAGCAACAGTAGCAAAGGAACCATCTGCAATTTTAACCTTTTGATTCCCTGCACAGGGTGTATATGAAGAGAAGAATTGTGAAGTGTCGGTCATATGATCAGTGGCACCTGAATCTAATATTCAGGAGCCATTAGATTTGGTACAAGCAATGGCTGTAGTGAAAAAATTACCTGATTGGGCTAGAGAGCAGGATGGGTTAGAGTTTCTTAACGATTGAGATTGAAACATTTTATATAAGTGCTCTATTTGTTCCTTTGTGAAAGGAAGAGACTTTGAGGATGATTGTTGCCCTGGATCCGAATTGCTTACTTGAAGCGCGCGGACATCTCCCCCTGACTTGTTGTCATTGTCTGATTTTTTCTTCCAACCTGTTGATTTGCCGTGCAGCTTCCAGCAGGTTTCCTGAGTATGCCATGGCTTTTTACAATGATCACACCAAGGCCTTTGCTTTCCTCCTCGTTTATCTCCATCTACGTCTGCACCTCGGGCCACAAGAGCGGACCCTTCATTCTCAGTTTTTGTTTCATTAACATTCTTCAACATCACTTGTCGTCGTGCTTCTTCTCTACACACTTCTAAAAAAACTTCTCTTATAGTAGGTAAGGGCTTTCGCCCTAAGATACGTCCCCGAACCTCATCGAGTTCTTTATTCAAACCAGCCAAGAAGACAAAGACCCGGCCTCTTTCTATCTTCTTTTTGTACTAAGCACCGTCACTCGGACTTTCCCATTCTTCTTCTTCAAATAAATCCAGCTCCTGCCAAACAGCCATCATCTCATTATAATAAGCAGTTACTTCACGTTTACCTTGCTGCATCTTCCACATTCGGGTATTCAGTTCAAATAGTTGTGAATGATTGTCCAGATCTGAATAGGTTTCCCTAACAGCTTCCCACACATCACGAGCAGTCGGCAGGAACATGAATGGTTTTCCAACCACAGGATCCATAGAGTTGATCAACCAGGCGGTAACCATTGAATTTTCAGAACGCCACTGCCTGTACTTGGGATCATCAGTGGCTGGCGGTTTCACTTCGCCATTCAAATAGTCAAGTTTCCCTTTGTCGTCAATCACCAACCGCACGGACTGAGACCACTCAAGATAATTCTTTCCATTCAATTTGTGAATGGTAATTTGAAGAGAATTCTCAGAAAGAGAGATGGTCGCTAACTGAATACCTCCCTCCAAAGATGTCACACCACTGGTAGCATCCGAAGAGGCTGAACCAGAGCCAACCATGGCGGCCTTAAAATTCATGATCGGACCCTAAAGCTCTGATACCATGTGGAAAAAATAAAGAGGAAGAGAAGAAGAAATGAAGAGGGAGAGAAGAAGAAATACTTCTGTATTGATAATGTGTTGATAAAACATGTTGAGCATACAACTTAAATAAGAAAAGATAAGAGAGACAAACTCCTAGGATCTCTCTCAATTACTCCTAGAATCTCTCTCAATTAGGGATTGATTAAATCTTTCCCTTAATCCTAGGATATGACTTTCCTAATTTTATTCAAATCTAATTGTTCCTAAATTTATTCAAATCTGTAATCAATCAAATCAAATCTTTCTAAATTTGCAGCATCATATCTTTCTTAATTTGCCGCAAATCATATCTTGCCGACAATAAAGGCCAAGAGTAGTGGGTAGCAAGAGACCTGATCATCCAAATAAGTTCATTTTAGCAACTGGAGGAAAGGTTTCTAGATAATCAATGCCATAGGTCTGAGTGTATCCTTTGGCCATAAGCCGAGTCTTATACCTCTTAATTGAACCATCTTCCTTGTGCTTAATGGTGTAAATCCACTCGCACCCTATTCTTATCCTTGGGACAAGAAACAACATCCCAAGTTTGGTTCTTTATTAGGGCCTTCATCTCTTGGTCTATAGCTTCCTTTTAGTGTGGGGACCACATTGCCTTTGCAACACTACGAGGGATGGAAATAAAAGAAATGGCAGAAATATAAGCATAATAGGAAGGTGAGAGAGCATCATAAGACACATAGTTAGTAATGAGATACTTGTTGCATGTTCTCTTTCCCTTTCAGATGGCAATAGGAAGATCAAGGTTAGGATCAGTAACAAAATTATTAGGGAGTTCAAGATTACCCAAGTCCAAAAGATCAGATTGTGATGGGCATTCAGCTTTAGGAGCCACCCTTTTATTGCACCTATGAAGAACTACTGCCAGGACCAAGGTGGATACACAAGACGAGAAGGAATACCATCGGTACAAGGATGAGAGGAAGGAGGAGGAGGAGATATAGGGACAAGAATAGGAAGACAAAAGGAAGTTCAATCTTCACTTGCATTCTCCCCCTGAAGAGGACGTGATGACTACAAAAAAGAGGACTCCAAAAATGTAACATTTTAGAAACATGTCTCTTTCCAAAGAGAGGATCAAAACATATGTAACCTTTCTAGACAGGAGAGTAACCATGGAATACACATTTGATTGATTTAGGATCAAATTTGTGCCAAGGATGACTCATCATGAACAAAACAAACACAACCAAAGATGGGTAAATAAGAGAGGTTAATTAGGGAGGAGAAGTTGATGAGGAGGAGACCAAAGGTTAAGGACCCTTGATTGAAGCCAGTTAATGAGATACACAATTGCCTTGACAACATCGCCCCAAAAATAGGTAGGAACATGAGTTTGGAACAATAAACAGAGAAGATGGTTCAACATTATCGAAGGACTGGAATTTAGCTGGTCCTATGTCACTTCTATATATCTAAAGAGCCGCCTTGAGAGCAATCAG
The DNA here is from genome assembly GCF_055504915.1 of Nelumbo nucifera. Lineage (NCBI taxonomy): Eukaryota > Viridiplantae > Streptophyta > Magnoliopsida > Proteales > Nelumbonaceae > Nelumbo > Nelumbo nucifera. The sequence continues at coordinate 45,456,598 of NC_142653.1, read as the reverse complement.
ATCAATAATAATGTTCACCTCTTGTTTGTTGTTGAAGATTCTAGCGTTCTTCCCAATCTTGTGGCTTATTTATGCCAACTCGTATATCGATTGTCAGAGAAGCCAATTGGTATGGGACTTATTTCAGCCATTATTGTTTTCTGATTTGGTGAGAAAAGAGAGATATAGACTATGCAGCTTAGAAGGTTTGTGGTTTTAATTCCCATATCTATTGTACTATTTTTCATAGTGATTCGTGATTTTCTCTCTCCTGTGGAGTTACACCTTAGTGCTGAACTGCATAAATCTGGTAGGGGTGCTCACAGTTCTGTTAACTGAACCGTTGGTGTTTTTTTCCAAACCGAACTGATTGGTAACTGGTTGATCAGTTTGATTTTTGACTGGTTCAGTTCTTCGGTTTTTCAGCTTTTTAATTTATAATATATATTATAAATGCATAAATACATAATATAAATACTATAAATATATGTAATATATTATATTATAAATAATATACAAAATATTATATATTCTAAATTTATATATTAATATATATGGAAAACATATATAATATACATGAAAAATTTATATAATATCTCTCTCTATCTATCTATCTATCTATCTATCTATCTATCTATCTATCTATCTATCTATCTATCTATATATATATATATATATATATATACCAGTCAGTTTGGTTGACTGGACCTTTTTTTTTGTTTGGTCTCATTGGTCCAGTTCGGTTTTTCAATTTTTTATGAGCACCCCTAAAATCTAGTAAATCTGTTGTTTATTTTTGCTGGGTGTTTTTTCTTTTTATGTTTCAGGTATGATTTTATTGCCTAGATATGATGCGTGGGTTCTACTTTTTGGCTCCAAGAACTTGGCTTTTCTGTCCATCCAAAGTTAAGAGCAGAAACAGTCTTTGTTCTTACACACACACACATGGAGGATGTGGTGCCCGTTTTGTAGTAACTTCTCTGAAGCATAGTTTTCAAGGCGCCAAGACAAGGCTGGGCGTCAGGGAGGCACCTTGTTGCCTAGTCGCCTAGGCAGGCACCTAGGCATTGCCTAGTCACCTAGGCGATGGATTTTTTTATGTAGAAAAAATAGATCCTAGGGTAGTTCCCTAAGTACCATAGCCATATTTCCTTAATAATTATTCATAATTTTCATAAGAAAAGTATAGGGTTCATGTTAAAGTATAGAAAATCAACATATTCATGAGAAGAAAAAGAAGAAGGAAAAGAAAATTCAAAAAATGTAGGGGCTGAACCCTCATTTTTGTTATAGGAAAAGAAGAAAAGAAAAAGTAGTAGTAGTAGTAGAAAATGTGTTCATTAGACAAAATTTTAAGTTCTTCCCTACTTATTGGTTCAGGTTTTAAAGTCTTTGAGGGTTCAATACAGCATTTAGCAATGTTTGTATTGATTAAACCCTAACAAATAAAAAAATAATAAAATGAAATTAGTATATAAACACACAAAATGAATATTTTAGTTAAATAGTGCCTATTTTATAATTATAATGTCAAAAAATAAAGAATAAAAAAGTATTTTACAACACATAGTACAAAACTGCTTGGTGATTAGGCGAGGTGTGCCTCAAAGGGCGCATTGTCACCTAGGCGTCGCCTTGACAACTATTGCTCTGAAATACACCACATGAACTTTATTCTTGTTTCAATTATAAAATCTCAGGCTGTTAAACATGAGAAATGGGTTTGAGTCTGAGAGATACCACTTTGTGCAAAAAAAAAATGCCATAGAGTTAGTCTCTATCCTGTCCACCCCTCCCAAAGCCCCAGATATCTAGGACAATAATTAGGTTATAGCTTTCTACTTTATATACTCCTGAACCAACCACATGTCACTGCAAACACTTAACAAACCTATGTGTGTTTAACAGCATAAAGGCAATAAGGCATATATAGTTCATTGGGGCTTGTGGAAAGAATGAAACCCCAATAAAAAAGTGAAGCAAAATCTAGCCCAACCCATACAACTTGTACATATCTTTCTTCATTGTGGATTGGATTTGTTCAAAGGTATCCAAATGATTAGATGGCAATGGGAAAAGAGACGTTTTAGCGAGGCACTATATGCATATCTTTGCTTTATTTGTTTTTTGTTTTTTCTTTCCTTGAAGGGGTGGTCAAAAGAAAGTAGGAGGTGAATATATTGTATATCAGTGTCATATGTAAGTATATTAGTAGAGATACATCCACAAATGGGTGAAGCTCTTCTGTTATCTTTTTGTATTCTCAATGCAAGCACGGATGTTCTCTTTTCTGTCCTACATCAGTTTCAAGTACTTTTCCTAAAACAGTTACTGTTTACATATATCAAAAACATATATTATTATTTTAAGTAGTTACAGATAAATAAAATAAGTTGCTGTTGTTATCGACCTGTTCGATGCTTAGTCCTCCAAAGTTATTGCATCATGTGTATCAACTAACTAGTGATGGATGCAGTTGAAATGGGACATAACAAAGTAGTAGGTCAACCAGCTATAGTTAACACTGGTAATAGTGGCAAGATTGATGGTCTATTTTGTTGGAACACTGTTTTCGTTGTACATATGATATATTGTGTAAAGTAACTTTTTTCTCCTCTATTTTGTGCGTCCTTACAAAAGATTTGATTACTCAATTGCCTATAGAAATAATTTACTCCCACCTTTTTGATAATTATATCAAAAGTTGATGTTGTAATAAGAATTCCACAAGTATTTCCTCTTTCTAATTTTGTTTTTGTAGGCATACTTTTTATGGTGATGGCACTTCCCTCCCTTTGCACAAAAAAAAAGCCCTGACATATATATTCTGTTTTCTTTTTTTTTTTCCCTCCAGAAACCTGCTTTCATATGCATTTCCTGTTGCATTGATGATTCTAGCAGCTGTCATGCTGTTGTTAAAGGAGCTTAAAGAGCAAGGTCGTCTAGGAAGATCTTTCGGGAAAATTATAATACATGATCAGCCACCTTCAAGTACAATTCAAAAGATCATAGCTTTGAAAGAGGCAATGATTGACTTAGAAAATTACCTGCAGAATCTGAATGTTGCACTTCTAAAAATTCGTACAATTTTTCTGCCAGGTCAACCCCAGGTGTGTTTTCCGGACAATTGAATGCTTGCCATAAGAAAATTTATGGGATCATATATGGTAGTTAGGGTGAAGTGCAAACAATGATCATTAGATGCTTGTCAGGTGTATTCGTTTAATTGGAAGATGATGATATTATTGATATAGTCATTGTTTTCCAATGATGGTTTAAAGTTGCTACAAGTTCTGCATTAAAGAACTTGGATACTAGAGTATGATATAGAATGCAGGCATAAAATGATAACCGTGTTTGTTCTGAAATCTTATTGAATAAGAATGAGTTTCCCCCAGTTGCATATGTTCACAATTCTTTTTTTCTGGGTTAGACATATATTTTCAAATATAATCTGTAGGATATTTAACTGTACTGATACCTTCCCTTGTATGGCTGTCAATGTATTCACCAAGCCCAGATACTGATCCTCTAGACTCAGCTGGATATAATCAATATATAATTGTGTCTTGGCCATAATAACAGAAATATATGATGCACATGAAATCTCTTTATTTCAACAGAAAATGTGAACCAAAATGAGAGAATTTGTTAGAATTATGAAAAACTGACTAATTTATAGATGAATTACTCATCTTATAAATAAGGCCTACAAAGTATTAGGAACCTTGTTACAAATCCTTCTAGAAAAGCTCTTCATGTAAATGAAAACCATAGAAGGCCATTATCCAATGTTGGTCCCGAATATTTGGAACCTTGGGAGGGGTTGACTGCATACAGATCTAACTTCACACTTGTACTGATCATGAAAGTACATATAGAAATGTTAGAGTTGGTCTTTTAACTCATTCTTCTGATGAGAAAAGCCATGACAACCATGTTAGATTTCCTTTATTTCTTTCATTTTTCCTTTTTTTTTTAATTTGGGGTTTTTGCATGCCAGTTGTGCATTTCCTCATCGGCTCATCCTTTTAGTTGTCTTGTTCTCTTATCTGCTTTTGTTTTTGATATATTTCATTTCTGAGAATAAAAATGCTATCACAACCACCGAAAAAGCAAAAAGAAAAGGTTCAACAGTAGATTGCACATCCACATACATAAGGGTAATGCAAGGGCAAAAAAGGCCAAGATTGGATCTTTTATATTTTATGTATTTTTAAATAATAAGGGTGTTTTAGTTATTTTATACACTGTCCTTGGGATCCTGTCTAGTAGTTTGATATGTCAAAGTTTAAAGTTTCAGTCTTTCAGAGTCATAGAATAAGTAGTTTGAGTTATCAAGTTTTCTTCAAATTGAAATACTTTAGCGGCGATTCAGTAATCGTCTGTTTTTGTGTCTTACTAGTATTCTTATGAGTCTACAGACTATAAATACGTAAGGATGTGATTCCAATGCCCTAGAGTGATTCCAATATCTCATGACTGATTCTGGGCTCTCTCTCTCTCTCTCTCTCTCAATCCTTCAAGTGGAGGTTGATATTTGACAAGTGCAGAATTGCTTCTTAAAATTGTTGGCATCTGACACGTGGAGGTTCTCCTTAGGAGTATCAATACTTGTGATGCACTTCAAAAACAGATCTAACTGGTGTCTTTCTCCCATACATGTCTTGTTTGTGATGCTAGTGGTGAAATAGCTCATCACTTACCAATCTCCTATTTATTTGCCTCCACTATTTGAGAGTTCTCTAATATTGTTGGCTTTATATGAGCCCCCTGTTACGATCCATTTGTCCCATGTTGGTAGTATGGGATGCTAATGTGAGATATCCCACATCGGTAGTATGGGATGCTGTTGTGGGGTATATATGTGCTTGGATTCCCTCCCTCTAACAGCTAGCTTTTAGGGGTGAGTTCTCCTAAGGCACATAACAAATGGTATCAGAGCCTACACTTTGCCTCCCAGTTGTAATCGTGTGTGGCACAGGTGGTGACACCGGTCTTACAGTGTTTGGCCGGAACTAGATGAACTAGTGCAAAGCCAGCCTGTGTGGGTGCTGGGACTGCGGAGCGTAATGGAATGTTACGATCCATTTGTCCCATGTTGGTAGTATGGGATGCTAATGTGAGGTATCCCACATCGGTAGTATGGGATGCTGTTGTGGGGTATATATGTGCTTGGGTTCCCTCCCTCTAACAGCTAGCTTTTAGGGGTGAGTTCTCCTAAGGCACATAATACCCCCATTATATTTGGCCAGCCTCTTCAATCAAAACTACCTCTTGCTGTCTCAGAAAATAGGGAGTGTTTTATGGAAATGCACAAGAGTAGCTGTCATTTGAGCTATATGAAAAGAAAGGAACTCAAAAACCTTCAAAGGGAAACAAAAAAAGAGGGAATAATAGAGAGTATACTATGATAAAGTAGCAAACTGGGTCAAGACTAAGGAAGTGTTTAGCCCTTTTCACATTGGATTGAAAATGGTTCTTGATTCATCTACAGCTAGGATGTCATTCATATCCAATAATGGAATCCCCGGAACATTGGGTCTATAAAGTTGAATTTTGATGGAAGTTCAGGTGGTAACCGAAGACCTTCAGCAGATGTGGAGTCCTTAGGAGAAATAGTGGAGAAATTCTAGCACTCTACTTGGGACCAATTGGCTATAGGAACTCAGCAAGGGAAAACTACTAGCAGTTAAGAAAGGAATGAAAATAGCTAAGACAACTAATTTCAAGAAAATTGTCGTTGAAGAGGACTCAAAGTTGGTAGTTGTCTGGCTAAACAACAATCAGGCATATAGACTCATAGACAGCTTGTTAGGAAGACAAGAAACTAGCAAGAGAAGTCAAAACAACATTCCAGTGGGTGCAAAGGGAAGCAAATAGCAAGAGAAGTGAAAGCAACAAGGGGTCAATGAGTTTCATTTAGGGGTGCAAGTCGGGTGGGTTGGGCTGGGTTTATAGCCAACCCAAGCCTGAACCTAAAATTTGGGCTTAAGGCCCGAGCCCGAGGTCAAGCCCAACCTTCCCAACCCAAGCCCAGCCCGCACTGTAATTTGATGCACTCGGGTTGGGCTCAGGCCTGGACTGGGCTCGAGTTGGTCAATGAACTCACTCTAAAATTATACATATATATGTAAATATGTATACATATATTTATGTATACATGTAAATATGTATGCAAAATATGTATGTATATATTTAAATATGTATACAAATGTATATATATATATATATATATATATATATGTGTGTGTGTGTGTGTGTGTGTGTGTGTGTGTGTGTGTGTGAATGTATATAGTTGGGCCAGGCTTGGGCCAGGTTCGGGCTACCTTGAGCCCAGCCCAAGGACCGAAAATCCAAGACCAGCCTGTGTAAAATTTCAGGCTCGGGTTGGGCCTGGCCAAGTTGCACGCCTGGTTGCATTTATTTTGGGCTTCAATATAATGTGTAACACATAGGGATGCTAGACCTTCTATATATTATATATTCCTTGGTCTTGTCCTTTGAATGTTGCCAACCATAGCCGGATGCTTCTCTACCTACCTGAATTTACAAAAGTTTCTTTCATCATGACTAGGCTGACAAACACGAGAATATGGGTTCAAGTCCAGTAGCAGCCACTTTGTGCAACAAATTGCCAAGGTTAGGTCTGTGTTCTTACCCCTGCCAAGATCTCAGATAGCCAGGACCAACATTGTCTAGTGGCCTTCTTATAATGAACCATATCTCTTACTGGTTGTAACTATCTATTAGCAGGTTTGTTTTTAATTCTCAACAAATTACATGTATAATATACTGACTAGATTTCCCCATAATTGCAGAAATTAGAAAATCAGAAGATGGGTTGCAACTTATTAATATTGCTCTCAACGAACTGAAATTTATACACTTTATGTTATTTCAATGCTCTCTGTGTAGATAACTTGTTTTTTCCCCATAATTGCAGAAATTAGAAAATCAGAAGATGGGTTGCAACTTATTAATATTGCTCTCAACGAACTGAAATTCATACACTTTATGTTATTTCAATGCTCTCTGTGTAGATAACTTGTTTTATATATATTTAAATTATCTGCTTATGGTGTTCAGCCCAACTTACTTGCAGATAACAGCTGAGGTTTCTCTGGTACTGTTGGCTGTTGCATTTATTCTCCTTGTTGTTCCTTTCCGCTTCGTCCTTGCATTTTTACTTCTTGATCTGTTCACACGGGAGCTTGGGTTTCGTAGAGAAATGGTTATAAGGTTCTCAAGCTTCTTGAAGGAACGTTGGGATAGTGTACCTGCAGCTCCTGTGGTTATATTACCATTTGAGAGTGATAAAGCTGGGTCTGCTGATCTAAGCAAGGCAATTGATGGTCAAGGACAATTAGAGATAACAGACTTCACCCAAAAGTCCAGACCTACTTAATTGTATCATTTTCATGGTTGTACAGGACTATATCTATTACCTTATAAAAAGGAGAGTTTCTTCCTCCATTCAAACTTTTGTATTGGTTTCCCTACCTTTCCTTCAAACCAAATACAGCCTTAATTATTTTCACATAAAACCCTTAATTATTTTTTGTTTTCAATTATGTCTTTGTTTAATTGATTATTCATTTTCAGATTCCATTCCTATCCTGAATAGGGTAAGAAAGAATCTAGGAAGTAGCTTAAATAGATGATAAAATAAGAGAACATGGGTTAGGATAGTTTTTTCTTGTGCATAGAACATTTAAGGAAGTAGATCTGTTACAAGTTAAAGGGACTAGTAGAGATAGGGTTAGACCAAAAAAGGACAATAAGACAGATTGAAGTAGTAAGAAATGATTTAAGCATTTGTAATTTACAAGAGATATGACACTAAACAGAATGAAAATTGCAAAACAGGATTCATATAGCCAACACCCATAGCTGGAATAAGGCTTAGAAGAAGAAGATGATGATGGTGATGATTTTCCATTCTTGTCTTCCACATCTCTGTCCACCCTTTGTCCCCTATGGCTGCAAACGGATTAAATCAATCTAGTTGAGGGGCCTACGTTGTAGGGGCAAAACATGATGGTAAGTGGCTTGTCAAAGGTAAATTATTATATAGGAAAACAATTTGCAAAAGGTAAATTTTTAATTAAAAGTTTATTGCAAACAATATCTATTTAAAATAAATAAATATTTATGGATAATGATATATTTAATTTAATAAAATAAAACAATAAATAAATAATCACGGCCATCGGGCAATAGAGTAAAAGAGAGAGAGAGAGAGATGACTTTTGTCATTGTACTTCTGTTTTATATAGTGGAATAATCGTAAATAGTTAAATAATAATTAATTTAATTTAATAAATAAATAAATTTATAAAATAAATGAGATAAATAGACAATCAAGTGAGAGAGTAAATATGTATATACATATACACATGATTCTATGTCTTACTTTGTTAGAAATATTAATTTGTTAGATTATTAAATTATTAACTAATTAAATAATTTAGTAAAATAAGTAAACAAATAAATAAAATTTTATGTATTATCAACACAAGATTGGTAAAGGTTATCTCAAATTATTTAATTAATTAATTTAGTGTTGTTAATGGATTAGGCTAAACTACTGGGCTATCAAGCCCATGAATAGGCTTAACCCAATTCGTAGCTCGGCTTGGCCTAAAACTTGGCTTGTGGACCATCCCGACCCATTGCACAACATGGGCTCAGGATAAAATAAAATTTTAAGATCTTTTTTAATTTAAAAAAAAAACATGGCTTAGCCCAATTTGTGGCTCAGCTTGGCCTAAGACTTGGCCCGCGGACCAGTTTGGCCTATGTAGGCTCAGGCCATATATTATATACAATAATTATATAATATATTAATATATATAATTTTATTTTCAATTTCATTATATTATTTCAGTTTATTATTGCATACATAAACAATTGTACACGTTAAAATTCTTATAAAATAAAATTTTAAGATCTAAATTTTTTATCTATTTTTTAATTTATAAAAACATGTCTTAGCCCGGTTCGTGGCTCAATAATAATTATATAATATATAATTTTATTTTCAATTGTATACATCAAAATTCATATAAAATAAAGTTTTAAGATCTTTTTTTAATTTTTTGTCTATTTATTTTAATTTAAGTTAAACTTTTCATTATTTTTTTCAAAATTTTTAAAAAGCATGGCTTAGCCCGATTCGTGGCCTGGCCTGGCTTAAGACTTGGCCTGCAGCACGGCACAGGCCTACGCGGGCTCAAGTCGTATATTATATACAATAATTATATAATATATAATTTTATTTTCATTTTTATTATACTATTTCATTTTATTATTGCATATATAAATAATCGTATACATCAAAATTCATATAAAATAAAATTTTAAGATTTTTTTAATTTTTTATCTATTTTCTAATTTATGTTAACCTTTTCATTATTTTTTTCAAAATTTTTAGAAAACATGGATTAGCCCGATTCGTGGCTCTGCCTTGCCTAAGACTTGGCTCATGGACCAGCCTAGCCCGCAACACAACATAAGTCTACACGGGCTCAAGCCAAGGGCTGTGCTGGGTCAACCCCTTAAAGTATCCCAGGGAAAGGAAGCATGGGCCACACAACATGCCCAACACGACCCTATTGTAAATAAAATGAGAGATAAAGACAATTTTTAACAATATGAAAAAGGTAGAAATTTAATGGCATCATTATAAATAGTTAGCAACGACGTCATTGTAAATAATTACATTTTTAGTATCAAATATGAAAGAGGAAAAGGAGAAAGGACAAAATATGATTGTTTTTTTATTTTATTCAATGATATCATTGTAATTAATTAAGTTTATAATTGTAATGGTTAAAAACATGAAAAGAGAAATATTGTAAGATTATAAGATTTTATTTAGGTTATATAAAAAATGATTCCATTTGGCAAATGCATAGCAATTGGCATGGTACAGCCTTTTGCTTTTTAAGTTATATATATGCCTAAACTGAACTCCGATTTTACTCGGACATCGAAATATATATGCCTAAACTAAAAATCAAAATATCATATGTATAATTAACTAAAAATGACTATAAAATAATAAGAAATATTGATGTGGTATTATTTAACTCAAACCAACAAACTGAAAAATTACAAGTGAGTTCACTGAAATTATAATATCTTAAACCTCACACGTTATCAAGAAAAATAAATAAAAAGTTTAATGTATAAATTAATAAATATTGAATATAATATATAAGTTCTACTTGAAAATTGAAATTATATATGGATCTTACTCAAAATTTCCTCTTTTAAAAAAATAATAGTAATAGGTAAATTTCAAGTGAAATCCATTTATATATTATTTTCAATATTTATTAATTTATATATTAAATATTTTATTTTATTCTTGATAATATGTGAGGTTTAGGTGGTAATAGCACGACTCAAATCCGTGCCTCTACTGGTACCCAACTATATGGTTGTCAATGGGTCGGATCCGACCTGGGCCAATTCTAGTTCCAAGAATTGGATCGACAAGTTAGTTCCGGGTCCTGATATAGAGTCTTAATTATTATTGGTTCACAACCGGTTCCACCTAATCTCAAATCGATTCAGACCCGACCCGAGCTATATTCATAATATATATATATTAAATAAATAAATTATATATATAATATGCATATAATATATACTAAACATATTTATTTATTTATTATAGGGTTAGATCCGATTATCTCGAGAACCAATCAGTTTGGTTCTGGCCCTTTTGGGTCTAAAAATTGGTTCAGTGGGTCCTCAGTATTTCCTATCGGGTCGGTTCCAGCTGATACCGGCCGAGACCCGACGCGTTGACAGCCCTACCCAGCTAACCTGCCAACCAAACCACCACTCAGGTTTGTGAGCAAAAAATCTGGCCTTTTTCTCTAGACGACCCATTTACTTCTGTCTCAGACCACTCGCAATGATCCAACAATCAAAGTTCGGATCTCTTCCTCACACAGGGCTCCTCACACCAATCTTACAATACGTCTCAGCCGCACATTGAGAACATCTCCGGTATTTGTGTATTGTTTTTCATAGAGATATTCACAATACACGGTGGGACGTATTGTGATGTCGGTGTGAGGTGCGTGCGCTCTGCTCTGTGAATAATAAATCCGGATTACAAGTTGCGAAAATCGAGGACAGTGATCAGTGAAAGAACCACGTGGGCCCAAAAGGCCCCAACAAATTTGCAACGTTGAGAGCTGCTGTCTGACCGAACCCAACATAGCTACCACAGAGCAACACGTGCAGGTTTCAAGTACTTAAACCGTGTATAACGGCCAATATGTCCGCAGTAGGAAGAAAGGAGAAAGTAGTAGTAGTACAGATGTTTCTGAACGAACTACCGGATTTTGATGGAACAGGGTGAACTTTCTTCGGTCTTTGATGATATGGGGTTGATGTCTCGATATCGTTTGATGGGTTTGCCCAGGATTAAAGACTTATGCGATGAGAACTTCGAAATGCCATTTGATCATTCATTTTGAATTCTTTTTGGTCGCTGCGGTAATTATGGACTTGAATACGATAGTAGGAGCTTTACGCCATTGTGGCCGCATTCAAGCTTTCAAAAACGGCAAGGCGTTGCATTGCCAGTTGATAAAATACGGGTTCTGGAGGGATGTTTTTGTTGCAAATAATTTGATTGCCATGTATGTAGATTTCACTTCCATGGGGGATGCAGAAAATTTGTTTGGGGAAATGCCTGTAAGGAATGTTGTTACTTGGACCACCATGATCTCTGGGTATACTATTGCAGGAAGTCCTGTTGACGGTTTAAGGATATTTAACTTGATGTCAGAGTCAGGATCAGAACAACCGAATTGCTTTACATATTCTGCAGCACTTAAAGCGTGTGCTTTGTCAGGGAATCTTGAACTGGGCAAGTCAATACACAGAAGTATATCCGGAGATAAATTGCAATCTGATACAGTTTTGATGAACACTGTTCTTGACATGTATGTTAAGTGCGGGAGTTTGAGTAATGCTAGGAAGGTGTTTGATGAGGATTTTCTACCAAATTCAAATTCATGGAATACAATCATCGCAGGGTATTTGAAGGAAGCTCAGATGGAAGAAGCAGTTAATCTATTTCATAAAATGCCCAAACCTGACACTGTCACATGGAACACCATTATTTCAGGCTTTGCCCATAAAGAGAGTCCAGAAACGTTAAAATTTCTAGCAATGATGCACAGAGAAGGCTTTAAACTTGATCAATTCACATTTTCATGTGCTTTGAACACCTGTGGTTGTCTCAGTTTGCTTACAGTGGGTAAACAGATTCATTGCTGTGTGGTTAAGTCTGGTTTTGAATTAAGCTGCTTTACTGGGTCAGCTCTTATTGATATGTATTCTAAGTGTAGTGCAATTGGTGAAGCAATAAAGTGGTTTGATCAATATCCAAGGTACCAAGGGTCTGTTCATGATAAGTTGTCGCTTTATAATTCTATGCTTTCTGGGTATGCTGTTAATAAATACAATGTTGCTGCTCTTGACCTAGTCTCTCAAATCCATAGCTTAGGTTTACCTCTCGACTCCTACACTTTCAGCAGTAGTTTAAAAGTCAGTGTTAACCTGTTTGATTTGAAGCTTGGGCTTCAACTCCATGGTATAATTATAACCAGCGGATATGAATCAGATTATGTTGTTGGAAGTGTGCTTACAGATTTCTATGCAGAAAATGGGAACATAAAGGATGCACTAAAATTGTTTCAGAAGCTAACCAGGAAGGATATAATTTCCTGGTCTAGTTTGATTGCATGTTGTGTTAAAAAAGGATTAAACTTGTTAGTGTTTTCTCTGTTCAAAGATATGGTTTACTTGGATTTTGAAGTAGATCAATTTGTTCTTTCAAGTGTTCTTAAAGCCTGTTGTAACATTGTGGCGCTTGAAGCTGGAAAACAGGTTCATGCTTACTGTGTTAAGAGCGCATATGAAATGGAGGAGGTAATAATCACCTCTCTGATTCATATGTACACAAAATGTGGTGATATTGAGGCTGGATTGACTTTATTTAATGACGTTTCCAGGAGAGACACCATTTGTTGGACTGAAATCATTGTTGGGTGTGCACAGAATGGAAGAGCAACAGAAGCAATAAGGTTATTCCAAGAGATGCTAAAATCAGGAGTTGAACCGAATGAAATCACTTTTCTAGGTGTTCTTTCTGCATGTAAGAATGTTGGTTTGACTAGGGAAGCTTGGATCTTTTTGAAAGCCATGGAATCAAAGCATGGGCTCAAACCACGTATTGAGCATTACTGTTGCATGGTTGACCTTCTTGGTAGAGCTGGGTGTTTTGAAGAGGCAGAGAAGTTGATTGCTGTTATGCCATATGAACCCAATGAGACCATATGGCTCTCTTTGCTTGGAGCCTGTGGAATTCACAATAACATTGAACTTGCCATTCGCATTGCCCAAAATCTTTTTGCAGTGTCACCACAAAACCCATCAATCTATGTGACACTGTCAAATATTTATGCCAGTTTGGGAATGTGGACTGATTCAACAAAACTTAGAGAACTTATCAGAGAAACTGGCATGAAGGAAGCTGGATTAAGCTGGATTGTGGTCAGGAGTTAGAATTGTTTCCAAAAGGTGATTTTATTCCGGACGGGAGTTGATGAGAGAGCTTGGGTACCAAATATTAGTGGTTGTTTCTCGTCTTCAAATCCTTCATCAACCTTCTAGTGAAAATCCTGTCCTAGCTAAAGAACTTTAGAGCAGTCCCATTCGCCCTAAAGTAAAGGTTTTCTGTTGGAAAGCTGTCAATTAAGTGCTGGATTCGTGATAACAAGAAGTGGAAAAACTGGTATCTCTCCCCTCATGTATGCATTCTTTGCCCAAAAATGGGGAAAACATCAACCATCTTCCGGTGCTCAGGTGTGGGAAAATTCTCTCCCTGGTTGGAAGTGATTGAGCGGCTCCAAATGACATATCAGACTTGTTCACTAAAAACATGATGAGTGGTTCAGTGAATTCTTTGGCAATGTGTTTTTGGGGTTGTCTTTTGCCGGTTGTGGAATGAAAGAAATGCACCAAACTTTGAAGAGAAGGCAAGGATGGCTCAGACTGAAACGATAAAAATAAGAGTAGTTCATTGGGTTTTGATTTGTGATTGTTTCAGCTAATGACTTGTTAAGTGGGCGGCAAGCTGTTGCTGATTTTCAGGCCACAAGATGGCAAAGGACGGCTGGTTGGATTGCCCCGACTCCCGGCAGGTCAAAGCTCAACTTTGATGGACATTGCCTTGGTAACGCGGGGGAGTCTGGTATTGAGGGCATGGTTAGGGGCCGCCATGGAATATAGTTTTTGAGGGCTGAACTGCAAGCTATGATTCAAGGTTTAAAGTTCATGAATATGCAGGGAATGAGGGACATGGAGGTAAACGGAGTTGCAAAACCATAATCTGCTGAATAAGTTCTCTTGAAGAGATCCCTTGAAAGTTTAAGGCAGTGTTTGGCATTGATGCCGTTTTCTCAGAAAACAGCACCACATAGGCACCACATCAGAAAAGGCGGTGCTTCAAAAAATGGCCTCTTATTTGGTACCGTTTTTCCAGAAAAAAACGTTGCTTCAGACCATATCTTGGAAATTGAGAAAGTGTGGTCTGAAGAAACGTCAAGTTCACTGTTTTCTCAGAAAATAGCCCATTGCTGCTAGCGGTGCAATGATGTGGCATCATATTGGACGTTGGATAATATGACCAATGCTGAAAACGATTCTATAGCACTGGTACCAAACAAAACCAGTGCTGTTTTCCCAGAAAATAGCCCATGTGGCAGCACCATTTCCAAACAAAAAATAAGCACCCAGTAAATCCCTTGGTGCTGTGTTACCAGCACCGTTTCAAAACGGTACACAGCACCGATGCCAAACACTAGTAAATCCCTTGGAAGTTTAAGCCGTTGGCAAGACAGGCATAGGCGTTAGTTTCCAAGTTGAACAGCTCGTTCAGTTGAGTTCACAGGGAGGCTAACGCCTTGGCTGATTCTCTTGTAAAGTTGCAACGGTGGGTATAACAAGGGACCATTCTGTTTGAGGATGTCCGGAAGGCCGGAACCTGATAATTTGCAACTTTGATTGTCTCGTATTGGCTTTTTTTTTTCCTGTTTTGGTCTCTTTTGGAGCTTTGTATCATGCTGAATGAAATTTCTCGGTAAGTGTAGCCATTACTGAACATAGAACTGGTGACAGTTCATGTCGGAGTTTTCTGTTTGTGAAAGACTAAAACTCCAGTTATAAAAAAAAAAAAAAAAAAAAAAAGAGAAAAAAAATAAGAAAAGCAACCTTAAACTTCAGTTAGACCAGGTAGGCAGGTATACTTGGGTTGACAGATTACACCAGCCCTGATCGAGCTCAACCCAATCAGCTTTAGAGGCCAACTCAACCCAAGCCCAATCTACCTATAAATACATATATATGCAAGACCAAAAGCTCCTTAATATAAAACATAGGGATGAAAATGGATCCAACTAAATTCAGATAGGGGCATATATGAACCCAATCCACTAAGAATCCAAAACATCCAAATGTGATTCAATATCCAATGGGCATGTAATAGAGAACAGATTTATATTTGATTCATTCATGTATCCAGGTATCCTATTTGAATCTGGTTTGATTTAAAACTTAATAAATCAGTACACTATTGATGCATATCCACAATTTATTGAAACAAAAATCTTATATATTGTAAATAGACAAATTAATCCAAAAGAACATTAATCAAATCGTATCCTAGTCTAATAAAAACTAAGCACTACTAAAGTGGAAAAAAAATATCAGACTTCTAAAATTAGAACATCAAAAAGTTTTTGATTCTTCTGACCTCATGGCTGTGTAATTGAACCCTGTATAATTGATAATGTAATCAATGCAAACATCCATGTTTTTTATGACACAAGCTAACTTAGGCAAAGTTCCAAAACTATTCTTGAAACCATGCTAAATTCATGTTATAAGGCCACTTCATGCATTAACAGCTCTACCCATACCATATATGTAGCAGACCAGTACATAAATCTACAAACCCAGTTTTTCATCCACTGACTCAAACTCAGGAAGATTGCTGAAAAGTATGTTTTTGAGCACAAGTATATGTTACAGACAAAAGATGTTAAAAGATACATTGGGAAAACGACTTTCAAAAAGAGCTTTAAGTGGGTATCATCTTGGATCCAATTTTGCCTGAAACCATCCAAGCTTTTTGCACAAATTTTGGTTTTATAAAGGACCCACCACACATGTAACATGACAAACGATTCAATCAATCCTTAGACGTCCCTCAAATTCTTGGACCTACCTGTACATAACCATCCAGCCTCCATGTTGTAGTAAAACAAGAAAAAAGGAATCCCCATTCTCAATATCAAAAAACCTGCTTATCATCAATACAGCTGTAGTGACTCAACCACCTCTGCACTGCGGACTTTGTCACCCATGGTTGGTGGCAGTTTAAAAAGCGTGCCAAAAGTGGGGCGGGGCTTGATGTGGGTTGTAGTAGTCAAAAATGGGAATGAATGGTAGACTGCAGCAGGGAGACCGCACTGTATTCCTAGACCATGGCTTGGAGTTGGTGGCTAAGAGAATGGAATGCTCTTGGCAGACCAAACGCTTGAATTTTGCTGTCCATGCAAACACCTACACTCTGGAAAAGGATAAGCATATATGGAAGAACGTTTCCTCTCTTTTTCAGTTGTAGGCACAGTTATCCCCTTGTGATCACTATCCACGAGCATTTCATCCATATGCTCTTTGAAATCTTTCCAGCTGTACAAGTCAACGATATAGAGACAGATTAAAATCACTAGATAGATAAATATTGAGAGCAAGAGAGAGAGAGAGAGAGAGAGAGAGATGACCTAATACTAGTGTTATGCAGCAGAACAACTAGTTTATGTTTGTCTGGCCTGATGGTCTTGGCATGTCCATACAAAAACCGTCTATGGCCCATCAGGTGATGTGGGAAGTTACCACCTTGGGTTGTCACAAAAACTTCACTAAATAAGCAAACCGTGTAGTCCAAAGCAGCCATCCTTGAAGAAAATCCCTATAAAGAAACCAAAAAATATATAAATGTGGAGATAAAGACAAGATTTAGCAAAGTGACATGTCTTATAGTGCTAGAAAGAAATATTACCTGAAAAGAAGCAAGCTCCTCTGGGGTTGCAAGGGACTCCTTGCTCTGTAGAAGGGGAAACATCTTAAGTAAAGGAGCTAAATTCCTTTCCCCATCATATATCTTCCCAGACGCCAGATAAATTGAAGTATTGTTATCAAAGCCCATACCCCTCAGCATCATTCCCACCTATCCTGACAAGTAACAAATTTTGAGAAAGAGGGTTATAAACATACATGATGTATGAATCCATGTGAAAGGAAGTTGTGGCATGATAAAGTAAACAAGTAGGTAAAACCATCTGATAAACACATTTCACAATAGTTATATGAGTGGAAAAGTTTTATCATCAAGTATTTGTGGGGCTTGGAGTGTATCACATTTTCCCATAACATGCAAATCATTAAATATTGGAATCTTCGTTAACTTGTTTAGTTTATGCTCACTGAGGTTTTATTTTAGAGTTGTTTAAATAATAAAGAAATGGTGTAATGGTAAAATCTCATTTGATGGGCGCAACACAGGATTGAGTCTGAGAGTGGCCACTTTGCGCCAAAAAAAAATTAAAAAAAAAAAGAAAAAAAAAAAGCCAAGGTCTAGGTCAATATCCAGCATACCCCTACCACAACCCCAGAAGCCGGTAGTACCACCAATGGCTAATGGCCTTTTAGGGGCCATTTGATAAACAGATGAAGTGGCAGAATTAAATGACTTATTGTTTTATCTTTTAGCCAACAAGATTTTAAGGAGGTTGTACGCTCATTAATGGCCGAAGCTGAAATTGGATCAACTAATATGCCATCAAATATTTTATTATTTAAGTATTTGATCACTAAAGACAAAGAAACAAGTCATTCACTCCAGCCATTATCAAATGGTCCTCTAGTATCAAAAAAGTGGTCAAGAAAATCACAATAAAGAACAGCCATAATGGTTTGTTATATGCATGGTAGAAAGAAAGGCCAGTACTTAATGCTAGTCCCAGAGCTTATCCAGGGTCTTGTGAGGAATGGACTGGTATGGACCTGACCTCTGGCATTTTTAGCACAGACTTGATCTATTCTGTCACTCTTGTCATCCTAAGATTTTACCATCTCACCAAGAAATGACCCTTAAGATTTCCCCATCCATAGAGGTCTGAAATCCTTAAATTCAAACTGGCATGAAACTGCTAGATTCAACTGGTTCACTAATTCAAGAAAATATCCAACCATATTTTGCATAGCTTTTTATATGTTAGCACTTCCTTTTATTGATAGATATGTTAACACTTCCTTTTGTGTTATACAATATTATCAATTCTCCACCCAGCTAGCATCATCTATGTGCATGAAACCAGGGAATGACTTATCCAAAACTACCATATGCCAAAAACTTATCTATTTTATATATAGCTGATAGTTAGATCAATGTTCAGAGAGACGGACCGGGTATGGAACTGGAAAAGGGAGAGGCTCACAGGTCAGAGGTTCAACCGGGGTCAAACCAGAGGTCAAACCGTGATGACGTGGCATATATGTATATATACTACAAGTGATATATACTATATATTATATATTTTACAACTTTTATCATACTTAAATATGGTGGATGGATGGAAAGTTCTTTAATTTTTAAAGCAAATTACCAAGGCTCAAGCCACTTAATTCACATTTTCTTTAAAATATGTGTAGCAAAGTAATATATACAATAAAGAGTCATTAATGAACACAAATAAAGAAGTGGATTAATGGTAATTAAGCAATATTTGAAAATAAGAGGTCATCGGTTCAAGTCTTGTCCATGTTTCGAAAATTTCAATTATTTAATGGCCTGGGAAGTTTCATGAAACCAGGACCGGTTCACCAATTTTCCAGTTAAATGGCCAGTCAGCCAGTTTTCACCAGATTTTTAACAATTCCAGTTCTTGGGGTGTGACTGAAGATCACAGTTCAACCAGTCCGATCCATGGTTCAAAGTATTGATACACCACTGTGTATTGGCTGTTTGAAAATGCAAGGATACACCCCATATCAGGTGTATTGTGTTGATACTTTGAACCTTGGTCCAACCGTCCAATCCGGTCCGGTTTCCTAAACATTGATTAAGATTTAAATTGCATTCCGAAAGTAAAAGAAAAAAAAGTCAACAGAATTAAAAACTGTATACTTTTTCTAACATCCAAAACAAAAACAAAAGATACAGCTTATAGTTACCTCCAAGGGAGTCAGAGGGCATTTGCCATTGATCCGATTGTGATCAGGTCTGTCAATACGGCCTTCACGTGTAAACTTTCCTCTCCACCCCTGTTGACGAATGAAATCCATTTTTAACTTTTCACTCTCTCCTCCATCATATACACAGCATGAAAATGCAACCATGTCCTACAAATTGTAAAGAAATAGCAAGCTGAGTCCATCCAGAAAAATTACAATTCCTCAATAATCATAAATTTAAAGGATCAAGACTTATTCAACACATCAATGGAATGTTTGTATACCTCCTCAAAACGAAGGTGAACAGATACATACTTCCCACCAGTCCTTGAGCTCTTCTTGATCATACGGTTAACCAACTTCTTTGCTAATGTTGCAATATGAACAGAGAATCTCAATGCTTTATAATTGGCTAAGCATCTAAGAAATTGAATATTATGAGGAACTTCCATTGCCAATCTGTTTGCAAAGGGTGCTATGCGGATAACTCTACATCAGCCAAGCAAACCAGTAAGAAAGGTTTTATGTAAATTATAAACTTCAAATTTCCACTAGAAAGGAAAGAATGATGAAAGAATGTGTCTACTTGATCATTTTGACCAGAAGCTGCATAAATAAAGCCGTATGGTTTTGTAGTATCTTTTAAGTGCTCTAATATTTTTTTCAAGAGACATGGACCATCAGCCTACTTTCACTGTTAGACATAATTATTTTAAGGGGAAATCCTATCATTTAGTTTACCCGGATCTGTATATATCTACCATGAAGGTACACCCCCATTTAGTAACGTATGGCAATCTTAACAAATTCAAAAGAGGGTCATTGGCCCTTAATTATTAGGATGATAAAGGCCTTAGCCTCCACTCTGAAAGCCATGTTCTGGTGGATTTCTAGATTGGCTAATGCCTTGACCAACTTGTTAACTGAAGGACAGGTATGGAGAGTCAACCATGGGGAAGGGTGACACCAGAGCCAAGCACCAAGGGAGTAGCAGCAAACCTGATTTTTTTTGTTTTTGTTTTTCTTTACTTTTGTCCAGCTTTATGCTGTACTGTACCTTGTTCTTGATCAATACCCTACTATTAGAAATTACATAGTGCAGGGGTCCTAGATATCTAGAGATAGAACCAGATAGATAGAAGTACACACAGAAGATCAAACATCAACCACCAAAATAAGACAGAAAGTAGAAAGAAATATGCACCACACTACAGATGAGAAGCACAAAATATAAAATAAAACAAAACAAACTCACACATACAAGCATAAAAGATAAAATATGACCACCTAGAGCCCCCCCTCCCTCGGGGCTTCCCATGGAGGGTCATTTGGCTTCCTCAAGTCCCAACCAAGGTAATCTTTTTCATGTGGTCAGATGTGAAGGGCAAATGTCTGTCGAAAGAACAGTTAGACAGGAGAGGCTTGGTCCTGGATTGTTTGGATTGTTTCTTGTGTGGCCAGGAGACAGAGTCAGCTGACCATTTCTTTTTTTACTGTAAAGTAGCTAGATCCTTATTTAATCATTTCCACAGGAGGTTGAACATGTGTCGGTGTCAACCTAGAAGCCTCTCTGTGGTGGTGAAATCCTGGAAGATTCTGGGTTTAAATAAGATGGGGAAATTGCTTTGGAACACAATACCTTCAGCAATATTTGGGCACTGTGGAAGGAGAGGAACAGGAGAATATTTGAAGGGAGGAGCAGGGGCTTGGATGAGTTGTGCCAGAAGGCAAGGGCTTCTCTGCATTCATGGATATCAGTCAAAGAACAGTTCAACAAGGTCCCACACGATCAGTTTTTTTACTATTCCACATTATTTGGATAATTCCACACCAAATTTTGGGCTGGCATAGGCAATAAAGTTGTAATCTGAGTTATAAACACATTATTACAACATTGCCTTACCTTCTCTCAAAAAAAAAAAAAAACTTGGAACCTCCTTTATGTGCTTTGGGACCATATATACCGATTCTTGAACAGCCCAAAATGCTTTACCCTAGACCCTTGCCTCTTCCTTTCATAAATTCACCATCATTAGGAATATGCAGTGACTTCTCAGTCCCATCCAGTGGTTGATCAATAGCATTCAATATATTACTACTCTCTGCTCCAATCTTCTAAGAAACTCTTTTACCATGCTGATGTCCTCCCAGGAGTTGTAAACCAAGCTTCTTATGTACCTTAATTGAGTAATCAATTACATCCTGATTAACTATACTCAACTCCAGTGTTGTAAGACTCAGGTCAGACAAGACAGTCGGATTGGAAAAACTGGAATTAGTAACCTTTTCTGGGTCCTGTTTAAATGATGATTTTCATGAGTTTAACATGCTAACTGCCCAGTTAACCAGTAAAACCATGACCCGTTGAGTATTCCAGCTTTTAGTTGAATCCAAGTCTTACAACATTGCTTAATTGAACTCACCCTTAACCCAAACCATTTCAAGTCAGCTACATGAATTGTCTCACCAAGTCACCATTTTGCTCTATTAAGTGTGATGTTTTCTGTCAAATTTTAAGCTTTTAAATCATTTTTTACCACTTCAGACCACATTTTCTTTGGTCTTCTCCTTGATCTGTTAGAGCCTTCTATTTGTACCAATTCACTCCTCAATGGTGTAGTCATTGGTTGTCTATGCGCAGCACCATGACCATACCATATCAGTTGAGACCTGATTGAGTGTAATGACAAAAGAGGATCCAATTGAGGCTTTGTTGAGTTGACTGGCCATATCAATATCAAGGCATGAAAAGGAGTTAAAACCACCATTCTATATTACAATTGTTGATCCTCTTGGTCTTGGTAATAGAAGTACCCAACATACTGATCCCACCTCCAGGCCACAGAAGGGAATTAAAAATAGATGTGATTTAGTACATACCCTTTCTTTTGCAAAATAGGATAAACTTGTCCCA
Source organism: Nelumbo nucifera (assembly GCF_055504915.1). Lineage (NCBI taxonomy): Eukaryota > Viridiplantae > Streptophyta > Magnoliopsida > Proteales > Nelumbonaceae > Nelumbo > Nelumbo nucifera. Next base: position 45,434,373 of record NC_142653.1, on the reverse strand, counting down.
TGTAATAACTTGTTTCAGACCAAGCCTTGACTTTGAAGTTTGGGACATTACTGATGTTGTAATCATATCTTTCCATCAATACCTCAGGTAGTTGCTGAACAACCTTCACATGGCCTTTAAGTGCAGTCACAAAGTGGTACTCATCATAGATATCGCTAAAGTCACTGCAAAGTCATAGATAATATTACTAAGAAGCTATGAAATTTATCATAAGAAACAATTACTATAAGTAAAAATAATAATTTTACTTTTCAGTTTATTTTTATAATTTTGGTTAATAGTTTAAAACAATCCATACCTTTTCTGATAAAAAAAGTTTAAAACAATCCAAATTAACATAAGAAATCCTTAATTCACTGTTATGGTTTTCCGAGATTCCATTTTAGTGGATTTTGAACGGCTGAATTTCACTAATCATGAAATAATTTTTTTTATTTCTAAGGGGGTCTTTTAGTTGTACAAGTAATAAATTAGCTGCAAAACCAAACTTGTATTGTGTATCTGCCTCTCTGTTCTTTTTTCCTTTGCTAGCTACAGAACTTGTCAAAAAAGGATAAAAGGAATAAACAACCATAGAACATACAACTAAAAGTTGTGGAAAAGAAATTAGAAGAATGAATGAGCCACAACATATAATCCAACCCTGGACTCTTATGCTATCTGGTTAATTAGTACATGAATGTTCAAAGTAATAGTATCTAACAACAATTTGATAGTTTGTTTCCCTTTCTTTAATTACATTTCCTGTGTATAATTGCCAACTAATCAGAAGGCTGGGAGAAGGATTGCTGAGCTAAGTATAAAAGGAGATCTGTATGGAAGTTGCAATTGGATGTCCCCCAATCTAGAGTAAAGCTTGTAGTAGAAGAATAAAACATAAGTAAAAAGAAAACACAATGGATGATAAAACAAACTGGAAGAGGGAATAAGTAATAACCTGCATCAAATTTGAAGCTTGTATTCAAAATGTTCAACTTAAACATAATATTAGAACACCATCCCCCCAAACAGATTTCCTTGTCACATTACATAGTCATTTTGCAATACTTGAATATCTCATTCAGTTGTCTGCAAGCAAAACAAAAAACAAGGTAACCCAAGATTGTGTCCCATTCTTCCTTCTCTCATATTATAGGCATCTTTTAACATCACTTTAAAATATAAATTCATCCATAGTATATTCATATAAGATTAAAAGACTTGAATCTATGCATCCCCTCTATTTTCATCAAAATTCTATGCACAATTGATCAATAATGCAATTATGCCAACAAGATGAGAAAAGAAGAAAAACAGTTCATTCACCTCGGATCCTTCCAAACACTGTGGAAATTCAATTGTGGGATGACCAGTATTGCATTCAAAAGCCCTGCCACAGCGACTGCATTGCAGATCTGCCAGCAGACAATTTAACAAATATGAGGAACAAACATCATATGCAGAGATATAATATAAAAATGCATCACATTATGCATAGCATTAGAATTTCTGAAATTTTTCATTTTTCTTTTTTCCTCTCCTTTCCTTGCCCCTTTCCCTTTTTCCTTTGGCAGTTCAACATCCTTTTTTCTGATTTTATCCTCGCATTTTCAAACTAATATGGTGTCGTGAATGTTAGGGTATAGGTGTGCATTTGCAAGGACATAGAGCAAAGAAATCCAGCTTGGAGCTCATGCAAAAAGATGTGTATCTCAAATAATTTGGTGACTCAAGCATCAAAATGGCCACCCATACCCAATATAGTTACATACCGATGTGCGTTGTTGATTAAGACCACCATTAGCCTCAACAATCAAGTAACCAATAGGCGCAGGAGATCCTGAGAGTTAATGGAGAACGTCAGTTATCTAATAAAAACACCTATAATTATCTCTGTTATTATTCCTTGGAATGTATTATTGTACTTCTGATTCCACAGTTTTTTCATTGACCCATTTGGTTGCTTGTAAAAAATAAAGGAAAATAAAAGAGTTTCACATAAGATGCTATTTTTTTGGTGTTTGATTGCACATAAAACGGCCATCAGAAACAAATATTTCCCAGAAAGTAGTAGTAGTTGTAGGGAAATTGACATTCCTTCTAATTTTCTACAGGTCATTTTTCAAACAGAGGGTTGGTCCTTTCAATGGGATAGATTGTGGATATGGCCTTCTATGGACTATGTAACATTACTCTGTTTATGGGGTCGCTATCCAACTTTTGTGCAGGAGCCTGTATTTGTTTTTAATGATTGAGTACCATAGAGAAAGTGATTCTGACAAAAATTTCCATGGCTACTTCCCAAGTAAGGTATAGTTTTATTGTCGCCCTTCCTAGCTCCAAACCACCATCAATCTTGCTTCAGTAAACAACTTTTCAAGTTAACTAGGTAATTATTCTTTTGGAGTCACCTGGTTCCCACAGGAAGTCTCAAATGGTTTTCTCTACTTTATTAATCATTCTTATTAGTACCTTCAAAACTGAAAGGAAATGCACCCAATTTAATAAGTACAACCCTTTCCCCCAACAAAAAATAGTTTTTTTTTTCTTCTAAGCCACCATTTTTTACAAAAGCCTCCCTACCACAGCATCTCAAAAGCATTCAGCTGTAGGATTGCCAGTTTTCCGTCCAAGACATCTAATGGGTCATTATTCCTCCACTCTACAAACTAGAATCCTTGCACAATATTCTACTTCTAAACTTTTCATGATCCCCACAAGGTTACATTCAGATAGGTTTATCCTCAACCCCAACACCTACTCTACAAGAGTACAACCTGTCGCATAATTTTCAAATTTCTGATGTCACCTGCAGGTCTTATAAGAATCCGAACACCTACTCTACAGTAGTCTTATAAGAATCCCAACTACTAAAACAAAAAGTATTAGTGACAATAGGTCTCCTTGTAAACCCCTATATGCTCTAAGAAATCTTTTGGAGATCTATTAATTAGGAGAGAAATATGCCGAGGCTATGCAACCCATAATCTATTTTATCCACCTCCTTTTAAACCCCATTTTAACCAAGATGCATCTTTGAAAACCCCAACTACACTGATCAAAAGCCTTCTACAAACCCAATTTGCAAGCAAAACCTTTCTTCCTGATATCATCAACAGCCCCATTTTCAATTAAGATCAGATCAAGAATTTTTCCTCCCTTTAAAAATGCACCCTAAGGAGGAAAACAATAAAATGTAGAATTTTCCTTAGTCACAAGTCACAATGGCAGCACCTTTGCAATGATTTTGTAATGGCTAGTTACAAAATTTATTGGCCTAAATCAGCAGGTAAAGTTGTTCCTGACCTCTTTGGGATCCGGCAAATAAATGTAGCCTTCAGTGCTTTGCAAAATTTACCTCTATTATGAAATTCTCCAAAAACCTTCATTAGATCATCCTTAATTGTTTCCAAGCATTCTTTCGAAAAACCAATGAAAACCTGTGGAGGGTCACCCTCAATGAGTCACTCTAATCATCCAATAAATAGATTTTCTGACTTCTTCCTCCTCAAAGGGTCAAAAGGTCACTGTGATCTCATTTTGTTTTGTTTGTTTTTGATTAGTAGAGGGTCACCCTAATCAAATGGGACAAGATTGAACTCAGTACCTCTTTCTATTTCCTAATTTAAACACTGATTGGTAGAGCTTCAAAGTACTCCAAGTAACATCATATCAACTTACTTCACAATTCCTAATTTAAACACTGATCTTGGATAGACTTCAGGTTTGTCTTTTCCCTACCATTTGCCATTGCATGGTACTATTTGGTATTTCCATCACCTTCTTTGATCCATTTGCATCTTAATTTTGCTTCCACTAGATTTCAATTTCTTGAAATTCTATTTCCATCCTTTCTTCAAAGCAGATTTTCTCCAAACAAATCCCTACCTTCTTCCTTTGTCCAGATCTTCAATTTGTGATGGTAGGTGTTTCTTCTCCCAAATTATGCCAACCACTTGTTTTTTCGAAGTTTTTACATTGGTTTTAATCCACTGAAGTTTCTTCATAAATTTAAAACCTTCCGTTCCATCCACACTTACTTCCCATCCCTCTCAACTTACATTTCATAGCACCTATGTATTTCTCAAGCATTCATATTTTTTCCCAAACCAACCACCAGAAAAATTAGGAAATTTTTCCGGTTGAATATCATTTTCTAGAAATTTGTTTGATTTCCTTATTTTTATGTGCAACAAAATGCAGCCATCATTGATTTGATTTACTTTGTGATTGTTATAGTTTTTGAGAAACTTGCTAAAGATAACAAATTGCAGTTATAGAATTGAGAACTAAATTATATAGTAGAAAGACCATACATTATTTTCCCATGATAAAAGAAGATAAATGGAGAAGTAAACAGTAGTTGGAGTATATGTACATACCAGAATGTTGTCTAGGAGTAGCATTTGTACAAGGTTTCTGCTCTTTTAGCTTCTTGCTATATCTCCATACAGAGGACAGCTACAAAGAAGCAACAGACTTCTCAGTTAATCATTAAACATTCTTGTACATGTGCATGCAGCCACACAGACACATGCATGCACAGACAATTTCAGTAACTTTCTCTGTAAGAAGTCTCTAACTACTATATTCTGTTCACCAGTTTCCATTCTGTCTATGCTTATTACACTTGTTCAATTATATAACTACTATGGGGATATAGGTAAATGTCAAAGCAATTATATTTAATGGTAATTACATTCTTCAACCAAAATAGATAAACCACGTAACAATAGTTTCATAAAAAGATGCTCTAATGCAAGAAAACTCGCCTCTAGGCATAAAAAGCCCATTGTGTAGGCCACTATTAGCATGTATTTTATTTTTTAATAAATTCAACAAAATTTAGTAAGAATTCCTTTTCATTTTATTTTTGTCATAATTGTATGATATTAAAGCAAGCATACATGAGAATTTCCAATTAAGTTAGGAGGCATTTGGTTCACAAAAGAAATAACTTTTCTACTGATATCAATTGATGATCATCAGTAGATATCAGTAGAAAAGTAAGCTTGGTTTTCCATCTAGAAAATATCTTCAATAAGTAAGCTTAAATAAATTAGGTTAAGTTAAAAACAAAAAAAAAAAAAATTTGCTTATGACTAATGATAAGTAACTATGTGATAAGTTACCTTTTGATAAGTCAGGGGTGCAACTTGGAAGGGCTTGGATTGGATTTTTTTTTTTCAAAATTTGAATGGGTTTGGGTAACTAATGTGATAAGTAATAGGTGCAACTTGGATGGGCTCAGGTTGGATTTTTGTCAAAATATAAATGGGCTCAGGTTGATAATAGACCTACTGACGAACCAAATTCCACCTTAATGTGGGCATTTCCTTCTCTTCCACTTTACCTATCTTTCTCCCAATTCTTCTATCTTTGTTACTTCCACAAGGAATAAATAAACTAAACATCATAGAGAACTATTGCTCCATTCAGTTATTAGTAGATTTATTGAGACGATAAAGATATTTTATTTCAGTTGAAGGATGGGGGAAAGGAAGGACCTCTTCTAACTCGCTGCTTATGTAAACAAGGAGAAATTGGTCAATGTTTAATTATCTTCTTGAATCTTTGAATCTTAACAGAACACCATATGACCATTTCAAAAAATGTTGTCACCCCATCCATTTTCTCATGGACATTATTAATACTTAATTTTTTTTCATTCTATAACTTAGAAATCATAGCTAGTATAGACATATAACTCAAAATCAAAATGCTAAAAAACAGCTATGGAGCATCACTCTAATTTGAGCTCCACTTCAAAGCTTACCCTCATGTCTGTCACAGAACTAGAGCCTGAAGATGCATCCTGGCATTGCTTGCCAGTCATCAAATTTTTAACAATTGTGTCAGTCATAAAATATCCCTAATAATAAGATGACCATGGAATGAACAATGTTTTTAAGTATGAAACATCTTACAGATTAAGGAAAGCAATTGTAAAGCTCGATGACTTTGGTATGGTAGGTTACATGACCACATGAGAGAGTATGTTAAATTCTCTGTACCACTCAATCCCACTTCAAAGCACATATTAGGTGCAACTGCAGGTGAACCACCCAATTGGTAAGGTGCAGAAATTAGTTACATAGTTCCCGAATTCCTACGAACTTCTCAGTATTGAGACCGACATGTAAATTTACTTGCCTATGAACAGTGGAAGAAACCGAAAAAACGTCCAAAAAAAAGATGTTTTCAGCAAAATGGGTTCTCTTCTTTCTCAACAGATGAAGTTTTCCTCCATTGTCCACGCTCTTATCTTCATCTTCCTTGATTATAAATGTGAACCTTGAAGTACCAAGTCCAGCAGTAAATGAAATGACGAATTTCACAAGTCAACAGCACGTCTAGTGTCACTGTTTTGGTAGATAAATCACACTATTGTTTCTTCTTTCCTACTCCAATAAACTAGAATTTCTTCTCCATTTTTTTTTCTTTTTTCTGTTTCAATTCATAACCGACTCATTGCAGAGATCAAGAAGTATTCGTGAATCTGAATACACTAAAGAAACGGAATAATCCAATTCATACCAATTAAGGGGAAAAAACAGAATAACCCAATGCACAACTACATTCAATCATCAGGACCAGATGAGAGAACCCATTATGTATAATCAACGAATTGGAAAAAATAAATGAATAAAAACAAATGGGAGATAAAGAAAGATAGAAATCCAACCTCAATTCCAGAGGCATTATCCGATTGAATGTCAGGCCAGAGGTTTTGGAAAATCTCATGGCTTCGGTACACCGAGCCCGGCTGCGGAGGAGGAAGAAGAGGAGAGGGAGAAGGAGAACAAGAGCGGGGGCGCATGACGACAGAGAATGTACCTAAGAATATGATCATACCGGAGATGTAGAACACTGGTACCAATATGAAAATGCGAAAATTGCGCTGGGAGAGCACGCATGCAAAGAAAGTTCCATGACCAGCCGCCCCCAAATGGCCCTTAGAACGAAGACGTCGCCGGTAATGTGGAACCTTGGAGAGAGGGCGTGGGGAGGAAGGTGGGCTATCTGAACTGCTTTCGCTGCTGTACCCATTATATGTATTTGGGAGGAGACTTTGGAGATGAACTTTGGTTGTCATGGTTGCAGAGTTTGGTTGAGACCATGAAACAGTGATGGAGCTCTTTTTATGTATTTTTAAGAGATTGAGAATGTGGGTTTGAAATCTTCTGGTTGGATGAGGTCTAGCATGGCTTCCTCAGAGAAACAGTGACAGACACTCAGACAGTGTCTGTGTTAGTGTGACAGAAAGAGCTTACGAGAGCAACATAGGAACTAGATAGCCTAGATTACAGAATTGTTGATAGAATGCGGCTAAAAGCTTGGATATGAGAAAATGCCCGTCATTCAAGAGGAACCGTAGTTGCAGAACGGAATTAAGAGATGGGTTTGAACTACAGAATGAGTTATGAGACAGCTTTTAGAGAGAGAGAGAGACTTTGGTGTTCAAGTCTGAAATGACCAGCTCCGGCGCGGCTTGGAGCCGACAAGTTCTCTCTGTGCCTCTGTGGGACGGTCTAACTATTCAACCCGGTCCGGTTCTCGGGTTGAATGGTCCAAACGGACGGCCTGCTCTGATAAAAAATAATAAAAATTTAAAAAAACTCAAAAAACAGCCAGAAAAACGTTTTGGGGTCGAAAGGTTTGATGGTTCGACCATCTGGGTCATTGGTTCGCTGACCAAATCAATGATTTTTGACCAAATAGCAGTTTTGGGGTAAAACAGAACCGTTTCCTGGTTTTTTTAGTCCAACCGTCCAGTCCAGTTTTGAAAACATTGCCTTCTTCTTTAGACCCTTGATATAGTGTTTTCAATCCGCCATTGGTTTGGACGGTCTAACTATTAGAACTGTCACCAATAAACCTCTTCATGGGCCGGATAGCCCAATAGGCTAGCTTGGCCTAGCTGTTTTAAATTGGGTTTGGACAAAGTTTTTAGGGTCATTTACTAGAACACTCCCTATAATTTCATGAATTTACTAAAACATATTCTATAATTTATGTATTACTAAAACATCTTCTATAGTTTGCAATCAATTTACTTAATTGACCTACAATGAAATGAAAGTGAAAATATAGTTTTAACACTAAAATCCATTCAAATAAATTTAATAAAAAAGAAACTAAAAACAAAAATACCATTTTTCTCCTTGTAAAACACAAACAACCACTCCATTTTTCTCTATTTGGTCAACTTTATTTTCTATACAAAAAAGTGTTAAGGTACTTTAGTAATAAACAACCATGGATCCAACATTTTTCACTCAATTTAGGGGTACTTTTGGAATAAACAACCATGGGCCAATGCCCTTAAACATTTTCCACTTAGTTTAATAGGGTGTTTGGTTCCGTGAGCGTTTATACAATAAACGCTGCCCTATAGGTGTTACTTCAGCAATTTCTCTCTGTTTTTCTTTTGTATGCATCGAGAATGACAAAAGTGGGCTTCGTTTTTTGTGCATGCCAATTGTTTGTGGAAGTTATTTTTTAAAGCTTTCACAAATGGTCAAGCGTTTTTTCACTGTTACGCTAATGTGGAGCCTAGTGGTGCTTAGTTTGTCATAAACGGTTGTAATTATTACCTTTCTCGGTTTTGTAAGCAAATAAAGTACAAACGTTGAATGAAAAAAACGTAAACAAAACCAAACACATACTAGGTGATCATGTTACTATTTTCATATGACAAAACAAATAGTTCTTAATGAAAGGTTGATTATGTAAATAAGTTACAAAGTATAAGGAGCGTTTTAATAAAATACAAACTATATGATAGGTTGAAGTAAATCTGTGAAACTATAGGGGCTGTTCTAATAAAAGACTCAAGTTTTTAAGCTTACAGCTTCAGTCTTGGGTTTTAAATATCAGGTCTGATTATTTTTTGGATCAGCCTTTGTCTTTCTATAAGCTCAGTCCGATAATATTATATATCATAAAAATATGATATATATATATATATTATATAATAATAAAATTAATAGCAAAAAATTTTATATATTATAATATAGAATAATATATAATATATTATTAATAATTATAAAATACATGTCAAACTTTGGTCTTTATATAGGGCCAGGCTCAGGCTCAAGCCTAGTCATTTTTTTATTTATAAAGAGGCAAAGCCTAGCTGGAACCCAACCCACGCTTTACCATTTTGAGTCCAATCTCTAAGGTATATGCAAATTTTTGAAGACCATAACTTTAGGGAGTTCACACCTCCGCCCCACAAGGGGCAGTCCCACAACGTTCCACAGCACATCTCTGTCGTGTATTAGAAACATCTCTCGACAATGATATCATCGGTTCTGGTATTATCATCGGGAGATATTCCAAATACACAGCGGGATGTGCTGTGGGACGTTTGGGGCGGAGATGTGTACTCAACTTTAAGCTTTTTGCCAATTGACAATCATTAGTAACTTTTAAATATCTTGCATATAGAAACATTTGCTATTATAATATTCTGTTTCTGCTTTTTCAAAATCGAATATGAGGGCATTATGCAAACCTAATTGAAATTCAGCGCAAAATATCTTACATATAGGTGCTCTCTCCATGCAGGAAATGGAATCTACTCGTGCGAGTAGATTTCCACGTGAGAGCAATCCAAATCCTTTAATTATTGCCATATAAATAACAGTATTTATTGATTATTAGAGTAATTTAATAAATACATCTATTTATTTTAATAATTACTGATTTATTACAGTAATTTAAAAAATATATATTTAGTTATTATAATTAATAATTATTGTTATTATAAATATTGTTAATAACTAGATATTTACTTTAAAATTATAAATACTGCTATCAAAAAATATTGTTAATAAATTACTAATTATTACATTAATTTAATAAATATATAATTAGTGATTATAATTAATAATTACTGTTATTATAAATATTGTTAATAAATAGATATTTATTTTAATTTTACTTTAAATTAAAATTATAAATACTGTTAACAAATTTAGTAATTATTGTTATATTAAAAAAATTAAAAATGTTATTAAAAGTATTGTTATTGATTATTTAATAAAATATTATAATTACTGACTATTACTAATAAATACTATTAATTTAATTTAATTTTGGTAATTATTATTTTAATGAATATTGTTAATAAATCCTATTCATAAATTTAATATTTATTGTTATATTAAAAATAACTAAATAATATTATTAAAATTATCATTAATAAATATTTAATTAAATAGTATAATTACTTACTATTATTGATAAATGTTGTTAATAAGGTTTTGACAACCGATGGTTCGACCGTCCGATTCGAACGGATGGTTCGTTCTCACAACAAAAATTACAAGCAAAAAATTATGGAACCATTCTAGCCACCAGTTTTTGGGTCGACGGTTCGATCATCCAGTTTGAACAAACGATCCGTTCTAACAACAAAAATTATAGGCAAAAAATTGAGTTTGTGATGTTCATTAAGTAGTATCATACGTGTTATGTCATTCAAGCGTGTGACTCATACGACCCAAAAACGGAACCGTTATGGCCACCAATTTTTGGGTCGACGGTTTGATTGTTCGGTTCGAACGGATGACCTGTTCTGACAACAAAAAGTTACAAGCAAAAAATTACGGAACCATTCTGGCCACCGTTTTTGGGTTGACGGTTCGATCATCCGGTTTGAAAGGACAACCCATTCTGACAACAAAAATTACAGGCAAAAAATTGAGTGTGTGAGGTCCACTAAGCAGTATCATATGTGTTATGTCATTCGAGCGTGCGACTCATACAACCTAAAAATGGAATTATTCTGGCCACCGGTTTTCGAGTTGATGGTTTGACCGTTCAGTTCGAATGGACGACCCGTTCTGACAACAAAAATTAAAAAATAAAAAATGGCCAAAAAAGGACCGGGATTGGGGTAAAACGGAATTGGTTGCTTGGATGGTTCCTAATTAAAAAAAAAAAAACGGACGATCCGTTCTAACAACAAAAATTATAGGTAAAAAATTGAGTGTGTGAGGTCCATTAAGCAATACCATACGTGTTATGTCATTCGAGCGTGTGACTCATATGACCTGAAAATGGAACTGTTTTGGCCATCGGTTTTCGGGTCAATGGTTTGACTGCTCGGTTCGAATGGATGGCCTGTTTTGATAACAAAAATTAAAAAAATAAAAAACAACCAAAAACCATTGAATGGGTCAATGGTTTGACCGCTTGGGTCAATGAATCATTGACCGATTCAACGATTTTTTGCTAAGGACCGAGATTAGGATAAAATGAAACCGGTTGCCTGAATGGTTCTCAATTAAAAAAATAAAAAACGGCTAAAAACCATTGAACGGCTCAACGGATCGACAATTCGACCACTCAGGTCAATGAATCATTAACCGATTCAATAACTTTTAACCAAAAACTAGATCAACAGATCAACGGATCCACAGTTCCATTCCAACCCCTGCGAAGCAGGGCCCCTCTGCTATTTCCATAGATATTACAATTGGTAAATGGCATAATAAGCAACCATTTTTACTGTTCATTTCTGTTTAAGGAGCGAGTAGAAAAGGAACCGAAGAGAACAGCCCGTCGACCGTTGTTGGGCCACCGTCCATGCCTAGCGTCTCTAATACCACAAAACTGGCCATCTTCTCTTCTCTGCAACCCATCTAAGTTCTCAGGTTTCAATCAAAACCTGTCTTATCTTCCTCAGTCCATCTCATCAACATATTGCCTATCTCATCCTTGATCAGAAATCACCATCTCCACCCATTACATCAAGTCATCGACCTCTCCCAAATTACAATTGATGAAATCTTGGGGTATTATTCCAAATAGCATGATTTACACCTTAATCCATGCCTTTTTTATGAATGGGAGAGATGCCTTTTTTAAGAGGGGCTTCTATAAATTAGAGAAAACGAAGGTTGGGGATATCTACTTTTTGGGAAAGCATCAAACCTGAGAAAATTAAAAAAAAAAAGTCATTTTACATTTAAATTGGCCAAACCAAACCACCTTTTTTTTTTTTTTTCTTGTGATTCATGTGACCATCCACGGTGGTTGAAAATCAGGTCTACATTGACATGATGACGAACGGTTTAGATGCAATTTTGCTATAAGTTTTGATATTTTCCTTACCAATTCATTTTCCTATAATTAATAATAATTTTGCAATCTTTAGGAAAAAAGAGAAAGAGTTTTTTTTTTTTTGTTGATGAATTACTTAGTAAGCAATAAAGAAATGGAAGTAGCATTTTAATCTTTTTACATGTTTTCCTATTTTAATTGAATTTATCATTCATATAATATTTTACTAAATACTATATATGGAAGCCAAAACTCTTGTTGACTTTGCAAGACTGCAATCAATTAGGCTAAGGCTGCATTTGGCATTCCTTATTCTTATTCTAAGGACTTATCTCCTTTTTTGTAATTAAAATGACCCCTTTGAATACTAAGTTTTAAGTTAAAAAAGAGATAAATACTTAAAATAAGGAATGCCCATTGCAGCCTTAGTCAATTTTTATCCTGGTTTGGTTTGAACTAGATGATGTCATAATAATATGTTCAGAGAACGGACCAGGCATCGACCCGGAAGAGGGAGAGATTCACAGGCCAGAGGTTCAATCAGGGCCTGATCAAAGGTTGAAACGTGATGTTGTAATATATTGTGTGTATTATTTATATTTAATATATTATAAATTATATATTAGATTATAATATATTTAAAATATATAATTATATTCTGTTATAACATATTTTTATTTTGTTTTATATTATAATGTAATGTAATATAATTTATAAAATATATATTATATATTATATAATATGCACGGTTATATGATATATAATAATAATAATAATATGCATATTTTAAAAATATATAATTATATTCTTCTATAATATATATATTATTTTAATTTCAATTTTTATATTAAAAATTAATATTTGAAGCAAAAAAGGTGTTTTTTTAGCAAAAACAGTGGAGCAAAGCACCTTTTTAACCTTGGAAACATGTAGATCTTGAAAAGTTACCCAAAATAAAAAAAAAATCACCCCAATCGAACATCTGAGCATAAAGTTATGGCCTTTAGAAATTCACATTTATGTGCAAAAAAAATTGTCCAAAAACCGGCCAGTTTTTTAAAACCATAATCGGGTCACAAGTTTTCCTATTTGACTATCTAGGTCACCGGTTTTGACTGGTTTTTTGCCCACTAGGGTTTTGGAGGTATGACGGAACCGACCAGGGGTCTGGGTTATAGTTCAACCACTCCAACCATCCGGTTTGGTTCGATCTTTTAAACATTGCATAATATTAAGGGAGAATGATGGTTCAGCCTAGGGTCAGAATTTTTAGGCTCAAAGTACAGTTGGGGTGGATGCCGGCTCGGAATTGATGCCAATTCTAGGGCGGGCATTGGTGAATAAAATGGGGGTTTTTGACCTTTTGAATGTTTATAGCTCTATAGTGGAATTCAGAAATCTGCATTGAGACTGTCTGTCATTTGATATTGATTGAAGTGATTAAACTGAATGATTTATTGTTATTGTTTTGTCTTTCCCCAGTCAACCCAAAATCTATTTTAGTCATCTCACAACCTTGTCAATAACGAGCTCAGATCTGCTGCACAAAGACGCTGCAAACGTATCCACAACACAATGCAACCATGATTGACAACATATGCCACAAAACTATAAAACCATGAATGACAAGTGAGACATTCCTTATGTATATCTTGTAGGCAATAATAGATTTGAACTCCTTAGGTTGTATTTGTTTTAGGTGTAAATTCAGTTTTACACTGATGGGAAATGTGAACCGGTTTAGTTGTTCATAGAAACTGGGACTAGTAGATTTTAAAATTTACACCCTCCATGTTTGGTTGCCAAGGTGTAAATTCTGTGAAAATTTACATAGAGGAGGAGGGAAGCAGAGGAAGAAGAAGAAGAAAAAAAAGGAGAAGAGAGAAAGAAAGAGAATGAAAGAGAGACAGATGGGAGGTGGGTTCAGATCTGCCGCTGCAACTGGTTTCAGCGGTGGTGACAGAACATAGAGAAAAAAGGGGGAAGAAGAAGAAGAAGAAGAAGAGAGAGAGAAATGCCGCTGCCGCCCTAGAAAAAAGGGGGAAGAAGGAGAAGAGAGAGAGAGAGGAGGAGGAGGAGAAGAGAAGAAGAAAGAAAGAACTGACCAACTTTATCTCATTACAAGGCTTGGATTTTTAATATAGACACATATATTTGGATGCATATGTGTATATATGCATAATTATATATAATTTTAATACAGATTAACCTTTGATTGAATAGTTCAGGACAGAATTTCCACTCTTTTGAAGGGTATATTGGCTATTTGGAAATTAACAAGCGAACTGGAAGCTGGCCGACATGAACTAACAGAAATAACTGTAGTGAAGGTGGATTCATCTAAGCCATCAATTGGCTATAGCCGTTCAGCCGAGCCGCATAAGCCGGACCGTTTGGCGTTATTCATAATAAAACGGAAAATGGAGCACAACAGAAAGTACTGGACGACCGGCTACGGCCCGTCCATTTGAAGGTGCGTTGCCTCGGGCTCCGTTAATCTCAGCCCCAACTCATTAATGATTTATTCCCAACTTTATTTTTTTGACCGGATTACCCTCCGGTTTTGCCGTTCAACAGCTAATATTGACTGCCCAAGTGGATGACAATATTTTTTAGTAACAGACTACAATACTTCGTTTAAATACGAAATTGCTCTCCTTACTGACACTCATTTATCTCCGTCATGAAAGGAACGCAGGAGGCCCCGGAGGCCCGGATGACCCATGTGATCGTGTAGGACACTTTTCAACTGTCCTATTGTAATGAGTTGGTGGGGCCATTTATTCCAATCTCAAAGCTTTCGAGGTGGCTTGACATGGTTCCTCGGCTTGTAAAATCATGTTTAATTTTCAAAATACAGGACAGCTTAGTACATGAATTATTATTCACATTGGCTGTCCCACACATGTAATGTCACATAGGCTAGCTTTTTGGAAAGAAAGGACAAGGGTCCCTTCTAATGTCTAGAAGCTTGAATGGTAGAATTGAAGTCAGCTATATGTTCATGTTTCTTGGAAACTTCATAGAAGGGCAAAAGCTGATTTGAGAGAATTTGCAGTATAGAATCAACCACTGAATTGTATATAGATTTGTGCTGTAACAGTTTGGATGGGTTTGATGAGAAGGGTTTTACCCAGGAACTGTTTAAAGCATTTGATCATTGATATGAAATGGGCTTGTTTCTTCTCACCTGTCTCCAAAAGAGTCCATTTATTCCTTTCAAGGTTTACTATTATCCTCCGTTTGACTGTTGGGTTTGATAAACTTTTTTTCTGTCAAACTAAATATTGCCTTAATCTTTTTTTTTTTTAATTTAAAAGAAAGGGCACATTCCTTGGAGTATCCCTAAGTTTTAGGAAATTAATTAATTCTGTGCCTATTATTTAAAAATTATATTAAAGTATTCTTAACTTTTCTAACAATTGATTAATTAAATCTTCCCCTATTGTTAGCCATTGGTAACATTTCATCACAATACATTCACATGTAATATCACGTAGCAATATAATTTTTTTTTTAAATCTAGTATTACCCTTTTATGTCAATTTTGCCCTCCATTATTCTTCAATTTTTCAAAATAAAACTCAATGCCCACTTTGGAGATAATAACACAATCTTCAACTTTTACACAATTGAAGGTCAAGAATATGGATTAAGAGTCCTATGTTGGTAACAACCACATAAGCCTCCAATGACATGGCGGGGTTTTTATAATTTGAAATGTACACCTGATTGTTAGAATTTTGTTGGTTTCTGATCAACCAAACCTACAACATAAAATTAAAGGGTTTTTACCGTTCAGTCCACCCCTACCTGGAACTACTACTAGACTAGGGGTGGACTGAATTCTACCCGTGGGTTGATGCCAAATTCACAGGCAATATGTGGTTTATAGGGGTGCTACCATTAGACTAGGAGGGGGCTGCAAATTCAATTTCTGAGGGGGATTTCAGTCCAAAAATCCCTAAAATTAAATGTACTATTAGTTTTGACTATAATTTTCCCTTTATTTTGTTGTACTCGAACTACCATCTGATTTGTCATAATTCACAAACAAGGCATATACAAACTAGAGCTACAAAAACCCAATCAAGAATTAACATGTTAGTAATCCATCCATCTAGTCATATGGATCAATGTTGCGTTCATTCATTGAGTTAATTTTCATTATATTTTTCAAATCATATGCATTTTACTTGGACATATACTATTTTAAAATGCAAAATTTGATTTATTGTGTTTTTAGAAACTTAAAAAAATAGATCTGTTTAATTTTGCATATATTCCTTTCTCAAATTGCAAAGAAATTAGTAGGAAATGTTTCCTATTCAGGTTAAATTTGAAGCGTCCATTAGACAGACGATTCTCTAGATTTGTTTCCTGTATCCATATTATCCATATAGAATACTTTGTATTGGAAAATTATACTATTAGTACAAATGTCCAAAATGAGAACACAAAACCTATTATCATGAAATAAGATCATTGGAAGGAATGTAGGAGTGGCTCCAATACATGATAAAAATAAAAGATATTAGATTTAAATAGTTCAATCACATCCATAGAAGACCACCTATAGCATTGGGAGCTAGAGGGTTAGGGACACACCAAAGAGAACATGTGTCGAAATAATGCCATTTAAAAGAACAAAATGGAAAAACAGGATTTTTGTAGCCGATTCCATTTAGTTGGGATAAGACTAAAATGACGACGACAAAGTATAATGGGATATACACACAACATTAGTGCTGGTTCATCGTTCCTCACACACACAAACAACAATAAGATGATTTACTATTAAAAATTTAGAACTTAACAGGTCTAACCTAGATTTGCTCCTGACACCAACCTCATAGTAAGTTGCAGCCATGCATCTGAGAGCATCTCGTTATGAATGGCAATATGCAAATATGTGAAATGAACCCAATGTGTGGCTGCAAATATTGTAAGGAGCAAATCTGAATTTGAACAGTTCACCAATGGGTGTCTAAAAATTTATGACCATGTAGCATAGAACTACTAATATTAAGACTTACTTTGCATATAGGCAAATATATTCATCTAAAACAAACTTGGCAACTCCATTACAAAATGTTAATGGACGAACTTTTTTAGACAACACTCTTGGCTACCAAGAGTATATTCTGCAAAGAATTGGGAAAAGAATATTTGGGTATATGTTTTTAGGTTAACGCTTTTGAATTTGCCACATGACCATTCTTGTGGACTCGATTTGGGAGGTGTATAAATACAAATAAATATGTATAGTATAAAACCTTCTTTTTGATAAATATATGGTATAAAACCTTGTAATGAGTATTTTTGAACCTTGTATTATAACGCTCAATTTGGAAGAGTACTAATATACGGGTCAGTTTGTTTGTTTTTTTTTGGATTTTGAATGGGAGAAAGTTGGCAATGAGAGTTTTGGTTTTTATTGGCCAAAAAGCCTATGTTCTTTTTTCAAATTTATGTGTGGAGTTTATGAAAAATTTATTCTCCTCATATCACTTACTTTGACATTCATCTCAGGTTGATAAGTTACTTTTCCACATGGGGGAAATTACCAATACTTTGATGAGACAAAATTATCCCTTTTAATAATAGATTCTTATGATTAAAACGACCATTGTATTATTTACAAGAGAAATGATCACCGAAACACGTCTAAATATATACAAGAGAAATAGCATATATATATATATACTACCTATAAAAGAGTGAATGCGCTTTCTTTTTGGATTTTTCATTAGACGTTTTCTATTTCTTTTGTCTAAACATACAATGAGTATAAAGAGGGCATGTATGTCTTTTACTCTCATTTTAGAAACTATTCACTTATAACTGTTCAAAATTTGTCCATTTATAATTGTTCAGAAACTATCTATGAATTATAAATAGATTTATCTTATAGATATTATCACATGCAAATACATGCACATATTTACTATTATATATATATATATAGTTAGAGATTGTAGTATTGTACCACATAGTAAATATGTGGGATTCACGGACATATTTACTAGTATTGTACCACATAGTATGCAAATACATCCACATATTTACTAGTATTGCACATAGTATTGTACCACATGTGATGTGAGTCGCCCGCCGCATGAAAGATGAAACGCTCTCGTTTACGTGAAAAACGTATCCAGATCTACAATAGGGGTAAAAGTGTCATTAGCAAAAATTTGGCAACGTCGGAGTTCTGAGACCATGATTACTGCCAGAATCTCTCCGAAACATGCGCAACCCTAAAAAGTCAAAACACGTCGTCTCTTATCGGGACCGCAAAAACTCTTTCAGATAAATGTCAAAAATTACGAAAAACTCCCTTCTCATTACGGGATACACCGCTTCCATTAGAAGGCTATTTCTGTAATTTAATATTAAAGCTACTTTATTAAAAGCTTCTTTCATTCATTCGGTTCTGTTTGCGGAGTCGTGCAAGGAATAAAGCGAAATGGTGGATCGAACTCCGCTCCCCACTTCCTCCGAGTTTGAACCCTGGACATCAGATGATGAGTTGGCATTTTCTTTAAAAAAGATACACGTGTCATCCATGCAGATAGTTGGACTTAAATTTTAAAGGGACCCACCAACCCACCACACTCAATGCTGAGATGAATGATCAAAAATTGCTTTGGCGCTTTCAACAAGTGTTGCTTTACTTGACTACGACTCATCACAGAGACAGGGGGACGCTCCTAAACATCAAATGCGCTTATTAATTTATACTTAGAAGAATGCGACATGCATTATTAACAATAAAGAACGGGCTTTGATCAAGAGGAGAGATAATGTTGCCCAGAGCTTATAATTTGATTAAATCATTAAAGGGTTTAAGGCATGGGCCCACAGCCCACCAATTGATATTATCTAGCAGCCCAACATCTTACCGGGGTTATCAGGTGTTTATTCATTTCTTTCTTATGGCAGCCCAAAGAACAACACATTGGGCTTGAAAGTCAACTGCCCAATATAGGTATTTTATGATGAAGGTTTTAAAACAAAAGAAAGATCTATTCAACTGAATACCTTGATAAATAGCTATAGGACCAATCTTGAACAGACAAAATTTAAGGGCATTATTATTTGCAAAGATATGTATTTAAACAATGGTTTGATTTGAAACATCTAATATTAAGCTGCCTTTGAAGCTTTTACATCCAATTGGCTAAGTACGAGGTTGTTTGGTAGCATTGCTATTTTTATCTTAAAAGGCTTCATTCGTTTTTTCGGATTTTGAGAGGGAGAAAATTAATTCGGTTAATATGATTTTGGTTTCTATTGACTGAGGCATCCATATTATTTTTTTATATTTATATGGGATTCACGGAAAATTCATTTTTCCAAGGTATCACTTACTTGGATGAGTGATATCCATCTTCCAAGTGGGAGTAACTCTCTCACCTAGGGGGGAAGTTGTCAACACTTGGATGGGACAAAATTAACCCTTTTAATAATGGTTTTTTATGGCTAAAATGGTCATTTACATGAGAAATAGAAAAACTTGGACAAATACACTTACTCGAATAACACTTATCTAGATAAATACATTACCCAGGTAAGTGGCTTCCCAAAAAACAAAAGAGGCCTATATTTTTTAGGTTGATCAACACAAATTGACATACAACTATTATTTGAGGCTGCTTATAATTGAAACATGTATACCTAAAAAATGCATGTGTGGGAGGCTGTTTGTAAAATCTCACAAAAAATTTGCCTTGGCTCCCCACAGAATGCCCCATACACCCCATGGCACATTCCAACCGTGCATTGGTAATAGCCTAATAGGGGTGTAATCGAGTTGAGTCGAGACGAGTATTAAGCTACTCGAGCTTGAACTTGACTAAAAAACATAGAGCTTGAAATTCAAGTTGAGCTCGACCAAGTTTCATATATTTGGCTTGAACTTGACTTGAGTTGATACTTGCGAGCTACTCGAGCTTGAACTTGACTAAAAAACATAGAGCTTGAAATTCAAGTTGAGCTCGACCAAGTTTCATATATTTGGCTTGAACTTGACTTGAGTTGATACTTGCGAGCTACTCGAGCTCAACTTGACTCGAGTCAATTATAAATAAATTAATATTAAAAATTATAAATAATCAATATTAAATATATTAAAAATTTATAAATAAATTAATATTCTAAATATTCTAAATAAAAATATATTTTGAAAATCAATTATAAATGTATTAATTTATATTATAAATAAGTTAATATAAAAAATTAATGTTTATTTATATTATAAATACAAATATATTAAAAAAATATTATTTTATTATGAACTCGATTAGGCTCGCAAGCCACTAGAGCCGACTATTGTGAATCTCGAACTCGATTCAACCAAGTACTCAACTCGAGTCGAGTCGAACTCGACTGAAACTTGATTACCACAAGTCGAGTTTGAGTATTTAGCAAGCTGAGCCCGAACAACTAGGGGTGAGCATTATTCAGTTAAAACAAAAAAAAACCAAGCTGAAAATTTCAGTTTTGATTTTTTTTTCGGTTTTTAGAATTAGAAATTCGGTTAACTGAACTTTCTATAATTATAATATATATATATATAATAGAATATATTATTAAATTCGATTTTAATTGAAATAACTGAAAACCGAATCGAAAATTTTGGTTTTTCTATTGATGTAGGGTGATTTGGCCCAACCTAATAATAGAGGGACACGTGGACACGACCTAGTTGAAAGAACGATAGCTCATCCCAACGTACCCAAGTCTGCGACGGACCAAGCTTGGATAACTGAACCACCTCGGGACAAGTTCACTTCGGGGCACGATTGCATTAAGATCACTTCGGTTACTAGGCACCTCAACGTCTATAGTAGGTCGGATCCAGGTGGCATTAGTTCGGGTAATATTGACTGACCTCCACATGATAACCCTGAAGATCTCGTCACCGGATTCCATGTTTTATGGGATCACGCCTCGTAACAGCTGGCCTTATCTCCTTCGACCGATTCGGACGGCAATGATATGCCTTAACGGCTAGCGACGTTATCTCCTGTTAATTCGGTAACGGGCCTCATCACGGCAAGAATCCCGGAACCACTCTGAGAAACCCGTGAGGACTCCAGTATATAAAGACCCCAACCCTTCGGGGGCAAAGGTACGTGTAATCACTGCTCACTAGCTCTCTAGCTTTCTAAATTACCTCCAACTCGCAAGTTACTGACTTAAGCATTGGAGCGACCTCCCGGGTAAGCACCCTCGGGTTCTCTGATTCTCTCTGTGCAGATCCGTCTAGCCCGTCGTCTATTGGAATCCAAGTCATCTCCAGCTAGGAGCAGCCAGATTGGACAACATCATCTATAATTCGATTTTGGTTTGGTTTTTGTTTTTTATTTCAGTTTTTAAAATATTGGTTTATTCGGCTCAATTTTTAATCGAATAAATTGAATGCTCACCCCTACAAACAACTTACAAATAGGCTCAATTCGCTTACACCCCTAATTAATAACATTTCATGTACTTGTCATGGGAGATATTCCCAATGCATTGTTAGGATGCATGTGGGATGTGCTACGTGGGGAGCCTAAGTGACTCATATGCAAATGTGATGCGACAATACCTCCTTCGCCGTTCTCGGTCTCTCCTTCCTCTCTCTCTCTCTCTCCTTTAATTTGGATTGTACAAATTCAAGACCTACCAAATAGATCTGTTATACATAAATTGACCGTGATTGAATGATTCTACAGAAAAGTATAGTACAATTAATTGCAGAATTCGGAATTTCATTGCAATCCTACACAATTTGAAATGACAAATACCCCTACCCTTAAACATCAATACCTGCCTGTGAATTGACATCAATTGCGTGCTAGCACCAACCCCAACTGTACAGTGGGGCTAAGAATTCTTAAGGTATATTGAACAGTCATTCACCCATGATTCTAACCTTGAACCAATCTCAACAACGGTTTTCTTATTTATTCTTTGACATTCTTAATTGGATTGATTTTTGGGATTGAAAAATCTTTGGTCTTAGCTCTACAATGTGAATGCCTTAGGATCAGTACTTTCAAACTACGTACAAAACATTGGTAGGAGGATATGAAGGAAGGCAACACAAGGATTACACTATAGTAAATTATTACAAAATTAAGATTTAAGAAGAAAAGTTGCAACCATTACACAACTAAGATTTAAGATTCATCCCTCTCACCAGTATACTCCATGTTTACTTTGTTTGAAACCTTTTGCTTTGACCTAGGGTCACACTAAAATAGGATGCAATATAATATCTAACTCAAATGGCTCTAATTAATTGAAGTTTAGATCTAACTTCTTGTATTAGATTAATAATTTGGTCAAACTCCGTCTGCGCATTGATTACTGCACGGGAATAAAATGAAAAACAAACATGTTGACAGAAATAGTCTAAAGTAAAAAAAAATATATTAACTTAATACAACTCACTTCAGCCTTAACTATATTCCTTAACCCCAACCATTAACATGGGATCAGCTACATGGATCCTATTCCCTCATTATGGTATATCAACAGCCTTATTTTTCAGTTTAATTACAAATCCTTCAAGTCCTTAAATCATTTTTACTGCATTTTCTTTGTTTTTCTTCCTGTTATTTTAGACTCAGTTACTTATATCAAGCCATTTGTCAATCTATATCTATATAGAAAGTACAAATAGGGTTTTAGATTTCTAAAAGTTTTTTTTTAACTAAAATATCCCATCTTTTTGAAAAATGATCTCTTTTTGTTGTGCGATTACAAAATGTGCTTTGAATACTATTATTCGTTTCATTCTATTCCCTCTCATCAAATCCCACATTTAAAGTATTAACTTCCATTTTTCCTCATTAAATCATATATATAAAGCATTTTTGTTTCTCATTACTAAGCTCTACTAATTAAATCTTTTATCATATAAGAAAATAAAGGAAGAAGAAGAGAAGAGGGAGAGAAAGGTTTGGAAGGCAAAAATCTAGTACAAGAAAGATTAAGAATATGAAAATATAATTATCGATATTGTATTTCCTTTCTGTTTTTCTTTCCCTTTTCCACTTTACATAGAGCTTAATGGCTTCAAGATATATCTCCTTTTCTTCTAACTATTTTTCTTACTCTTTTCATTTGCTCTCTTACATGAGCTATCGGAGCTAGAAAACCTCTGATCAAGATGAATAGGAAAAGGGGGTAATCACTTCTCCCAAAAATTCACAAGATTTGCTCTTCAATCAGGTCTCCTTTCAGTTAGTTGTTCCTGTTCAATTTTGTAGTTTATAATTTCATATTCAGTTTATGTCTTTCTTTGGTTTAGTTATTTAACTGAATTTATCCAGCATCCACTATCAGCTTTTCTATTAAGTTAGTCACTATTCAAACTTTCTTTGTGTATAATAGATTTCTAAAGACTTCTTTAAGTCAAAGAAAGTAATGACTCATCCATTCCCATAACCGGAAAAGGCATATTAAGACAAACTAAGCACTAAGAAACTCTGTTCATATTGTTTGAACTTTGAAGGCATCAAAATGCCCCCCTGCCCCTCCTCCCCCAAAAATAATAATAATAATAATAATAATAATAATAATAATAATAATAATAATAATAATAATAATAATAATAATAATAATAATAATAATAATAATAATAATAAATAAAAACCCATCGTTGAGGTCAAAGCTTAGATGGGAAGATGGGTTGTCGGGGTTGGAACTTGGGAGGAAACCTTTCTTCTTCCGTGTAAAAGAAGGTTGGTGATTATCTTTGCCTTCCATATGTCTATCTCACTTAGAAGAAACTTCACAAAGTTGATTTTCAATTCAATCCCTCCACATGCAAGGCACATGGCTAGCCTCTCATAGACTATATTATTGAAAATTTATTTATATTTTACCCACAAAAAGAAAATTTAATTATCAAATCAAGGTTATCCACTAAATAGAAAAAATAGTATTTTTAAAGGGAGAATGACTAATCAGCCCAGATCAGAATTTTATAGCTCCAAAGTATTTGGGAAATGCATCCTAACCATGAATTGATGCCAAATTTATGGACAGAATGTGGTTTATAGGGGGAAAGGGCTAATAGTAGGGGAGGGGCTGGAATTCAGAATTCTGCATCATGTGTATTCGTATTTCTCTGATTTTTAAATGGAATAATGAAAAATTTAAAGAGGGTAAAACCGTCCCCTAGAAATTACAGTGCAACTAACTGCCCCATCCTGTCATCCATCTCCTTGTTGAAGGCTTGATGCTACTCAAATATTTGATAACACATAACACTCCAAATGGGTCATTTATTGTGGGCCTTTGGTCCACAGACCTGGACCATTTGGACAAGATCTGCAGCTTCCTTTCAAATTGAGGTCGAGTTGGGGTTGGAGGGTAGTTACGAACTTACTATGACTTAAGAACTTACTAGGAGTCTAGGACGATCGGGTGGTTAGGGGACATGAGGTGGGATGAGGTCTATTGGATCCGATACTCTCAATCACTTGTTAATTCAATACGATCCGTAATCCAATCACCATGTCCCACTTGCTAGTTTGATTTCTTTGAAGGGCCCACCAGCCCACCATCTTATTACTATGGCCCACCTAGGTCTTTTGTCTGTTTCATATATTTAATTGTCTTGGGTAGACAAGTGGGTCAGTAATAGCTCATACCAGAAAAACTTATTTGTGTTTATGGTGGATAGCAGTGGTAGATGGACTCCAAACATGGATGTATATTCGATGGGCCCATAGAATTCTCTGCAAATCTGACACTAAGCCCATACGGAGTTGATGGTGTGGCCTAATGAAGTTGGTGGAGGTATGGCCGTTGGCCGACCCGAGACCTTTAACACCACACACCATGAATATTTCCCAGTGCAGTGAATGGTGATTTTATTAAGGAAGCAGCAGGGCAGTGGGTGGGGCTGTGGGAAAAGCCATTCGCAACCACTGTCATGATGCAGTTTATATGGGCTAGATTGGAATATTTGGTGGTGTGTATTGCCCGAGGTACTTGTGTTGTTAGATTGGAATCTAACAACTACACAACGCTGTTTGTCATTATTTGGTCGAATTGCGGGAGGATAACCACCAAATTTGCCACGTGGAGGAATCTTGTGGTACTTTTGGACATTGCATCAGATCAGATAGGGATCTTCTTGATCAGCCATGTCTTCAGAAAATCGGATTTGCTCCTCATAGAATGTGTCTCACACCATCACAGCACATTATAACCCTGCATCGGGGATTCTGGATCTGTTCCTTCCTTACACTCACACTGACCTCACAGCATGTTCCCTCCGCACATTAAGAATATCTCCCATATTTCCATGTTATTATTGAGTCTAGATCTGCTCCTCACACTAATCTCACAGGCACATCCCACCTAAGGTTCAAGGTATCGATATGCCCCTGTGTATCGGTACTAAAAAATACCCGTTCAATGGTTTTTTTTTCAAAATTTGATTTTAAAGATGTTTTTAATGGTTTTTTACTAAAATAAAACAAGGGTCCTGAAACACCTGTAAATAGATGTATCGAGATCAAAAGATACGATACAATACACCTGATACGGGGCGTATCATATCGATACTTTGAACCTTGATCCCACCATCATGTACCGGGAATATCTCCCATACTTATATGTTATTATTAATGGGAGATGTTCCCGATACATTGAGAACATCTTCCCATGAATGAAAAAGTCTAAGTATAGGAGATAATTCTATGGTCTATAGCAACCTACATCAGAGATCTGCCAGCTAGTAAAAATAGTTTGAACTATAATTTGTGTTGGACTTTTTAGTTCAAAACTAGTGAGCCTAACATGACATTGAAATATATGAAAAAGAAAGATGAAATTGGAGAGAGAGAGAGAGATATTTCTGAATAAATAGTTGGTTAGCCATGAGTGTGGGGTTCCATACCCACACTCATGCTCTAGTGTGTGTTGTTCCATACCCACACCTAGTTGTTTCTAAATTCTTTGAAGTTGGGCCGGCTTGCCTTATCCATGTTATGTTTATCCTTTTTCTTTTTTGTTTTATTAGGACTAGGACTTTATGTTTATTTCCTATTCTTGTAAGGAACCTAAAGATATAAATAAAGGAGTGTATGGGATAATATATCAATCACCAAACCCCTTTCTTCTCTCTTCTCCTCTCTTCTCTTCTTCTTCTTCTCCTCTACTCTTCTTTTCTCTTCTTCTCTTTTCTGAATTATAGTAGAATAGAAATCTACTTGATTTATTCAAGTTAGTATCAGAGCTTGGGAGGTGAAAGAAACTAAGTTTTTCATGTAAGATTGATTTGGTCGGTTACATGAGAAACCATTAGATCAAGACCTCTGCAGAAGTTGCCTTGTTCTTGGAGGTCACTAGAGTGCTGAAGACTGCCCAAGAAAGATTCTTGGAGAATTACCTAGTGACCAAGAAGAATCAGAGATCATACTCGAACAAGGTTAGGGTTTCAAACCTAAGAAGACAATCAAAATTCTTTTTCTAAGAAAAAATTCAGATTCGACCAGAGTTCTTTTTCTGAAGTTGGACGATCAGAGTTCCTTTTTTGAAGTGGACGATCAGGGTTCAGACCAAAGAGTTCTTTTTCTGAGAAAGGCCTACTTCTTAGTCCACAGTGAAGAGAGTAGGAGGAAGGTAATGATATCCTTCCAACCCACAAAAGCAGCATTGGCAGCAACAAAAGCAACAAAATTCAAAGCTGGAGGAGAAAAGGAGAAAGAAGTTAAGAAGGAAGACAAAAAGGATATTTTTTGTGATCATTGTAAGAAGCCCAAACACACTAGGGAGACATGCAGGAAGTTGCATCCGCACCTAATGCCAGCTAGACTTAGAAACAAGAAGGGAAGTGCTAATACAACAACTAATATTGATAATACATCCTCTTCCAGCACAAGGACCACATCCTTGGATGCCTTGGCAGCTGTCCAAGATGCACTGACACGGTTAGAAAAGGAAGATGGTATTTATGGATCTTCAACTACTACACCAGCTTAGTCTACTTCAGCCCTTGCTCATATAGGCAAGGTTCAAAGTATCGATACGATACGAGTTTCGGCCGTAACATATTGGCACTTAGAAACGACCGAAACTCTATTTTTTTTAGTTTTTTTTTTCAAATTTTGGTTTTTTGGGAAGCTTTTAGCATGCTTTTTATTATTAAAAGAAATTGGGGGTCCGAAACACCTAGAAACAGACATTTCAAACCATGTCATTTTCAAAAGATACGATATGATACGCCCGATATGGGATGTATTGTATCGATACTTTGAACCTTGCATACAGGTACAAGAGCTGTTGCATGTCATGCTTTTGTCCCAAATAATACTAGACTTTCTTGGATAATAGATCCAGGTGCTTCAGACCATATGACCAATATATCTACTTTATTCACCATCTATTGTTTATCCTCTGGGATAGACAAAGTTTTCATTGCTGATGACTCTCTTGTACCAATTTCTGGTAAGGGAGATATCAGATTGTCAGATGCCATCACCCTATCCTCAGTTTTGCATGTTCCTTGACGGTGTATTTTTCAGGGTTTGGAAACGAAGAAGGTGATTGGGACTGGCTGTGAGATGAATGGAGTCTACCTGCTTGATCATTCACAGGGGGAGCAGAGGGAAGTAGGGAAATTGTTTGTTTCATAGTCTTATAGCAAGATTATACTTTGACACAACCGCTTAGGTCATTTATTTTTCGGGTCTTTGAAGAGTTTTTTTCCAAACTTGTTTGAGTTAGAAGTGTCTGAGTTAAAATGTGAAAGTTGTGATCTTGCAAAACATAGTAGATCATTTTATCCTTTAAGTAATAAAAGAAGCAACTTTCCTTTTGAGATTGTGCATACCGATGTTTGGGGATCATATCATACTCCCACCATGAAGGGGGGGGGGTACAAATGTTTCTTATTATTTGTTGATGATTATACCCGCTTTTCATGGGTCTACCTTATGCACTCTCGAGATGAGGTCCACTCTGACCCAGGCCTTCCATCAGATGATTCTAACCTAATTTAGAACCAAAATCAAAACTCTTATATTTGATAATGCCAAGGAATATTTTTCAAAACCCCTAGCATCCTATCTCCTTGATTATGGGGTCATTCATCAAAGCACATGCCCTCACACACCTCAACAAAACGAGGTTGCTAAGAGAAAAAACAGGCATATCTTAGAGGTAGCCAGAAGCATCATGCTCAACTCCAATGTTCCCATACGCTTCTGGGGGGATGCAATCCGTACAACCATATACCTCATTAACAGGGTTCTTTCATGGGCCCTAAACATGCAAACCCCGTTCAATCTTCTATAACTAGATAAGGACCTATTCACTATTCATTTCAAAACTTTTGGGTGTACTTGTTTTGTTCAAGTCCTTGGACCTCATCGCTCCAAGTTTGATCCCAAAGCCACTAAGTGTATTTTCCTTGGGTATGCACAAAATCAAAAGGAATATTATTGTTATGAGCCAGTTTCAAGGAAGCGCTTTGTGTCTATTTCTTTGAGGATATGCCTTACCATCATAAGGCTTCTCCTTAGGGGGATAATAGTGAGGAAGGGATTTCAAACCCCCAAAATTTCCTTTACCTATCCCAATTACTAAGGGGGGGGGGGAGTTGTGAAGAAGGTTGTCAAAAATGCAGAGAGTTGAGAGTATATCATAGAAAGTGGTGGAGGCAGGTTGATTCTCGTACTCAACAGCAATCCAGGCCAGTTCCAACATCTTCTATAGCCCTAGATCCAGACACTACTATTGCTCTCACTATTGATCCCACTATTACAGATGCTCAGCCTTCGCCAATAGATGACCTTGATTTTCTAATAGCTATTCATAAAGGGAAGTGTCGTTGCCCTTCATCCACTACCCATTGCATTTCTAAGTTCATTTCCTATAATTGTTTCTCAGAATCCTATAGATCTTACTTGGCATCTATTTCTGCTATTCCTATACCCAAAAAAGTGCAAGAAGTTCTTCTGATACCTGAATGGAAGGAAGCAATGCAAGTAGAGATGGATGCTCTTGTCAAG
Source organism: Nelumbo nucifera (assembly GCF_055504915.1). Lineage (NCBI taxonomy): Eukaryota > Viridiplantae > Streptophyta > Magnoliopsida > Proteales > Nelumbonaceae > Nelumbo > Nelumbo nucifera. The sequence continues at coordinate 45,405,292 of NC_142653.1, read as the reverse complement.
AACAACACATGAAAACCAATTAACCAGCTTGAAGGGAAGAAACCTGTTGGATGCAGATGGGTGTTTACTGTGAAATATAATGTTGATGGTATTGTAGAGAGGTATAAGGCTAGATTGGTTGTAAAGGGATTTACACAAACTTATGGCATAGACTATACAGAAACCTTTGCACCTGTTGCAAAAATGAACACTATTAGAGTTCTTCTGTCCATGCTGCAAACTTCTCATGACCACTATTTTAGTTGGATGTTAAGAATGCCTTCCTCAATAGAGACTTATAAATGGAAGTATACATGGAGTTACCCCTTAGCTTTTAGTATAGAGGTAGGAAATAAAGTTTACCTTTTGAAGAAGGCCTTGTACTGGCTGAAACAATCTCAAAGAGCTTGGTTTGATAGGTTTAGATTGGCTTTGGACAAATTCAGACACATATAGGCTCAGTCAGATCACACTCTCTTCTTTAAGAAGACAGGTCATTCCCTGACTCTACTTGCAGTCTATGTAGATGACATTGTGATAACAGGAAGTGACACTAGTGAAATTGAAACCCTTAAACAACACCTTTACAAGGAATTTGAAGTGAAAGACCTAGGAAGTTACACTATTTTCTAGGAATTGAGGTAGCTCGATCTAAGCATGGCATTTTCATCTCTCAAAGGAAGCATGTTATGGACTTATTAAAAAAAACTAGCAAGTTAGGAGTGAAACCTGCTGATACTCTCATTGAGCCCAACCATAAGATAAGTGCAGAAATTGGAAAACTCCTTTGAGGACAGGGCTATGTACCAAAGGATGGTTGGAAAACTTCTTTATCTCTGCCTAACTCGACCAGATATTTATATGTTGTTAGTGTTATTAATCAATACATGCATTCTCCTAGGACCACCCACCTCCTTGTAATAGAAAGGATTATTGCTTACTTAAAGAGATGTCCAGGGAGAAGTATATTCTTCAAGAATAATGGTCATATGAAAATAGAAGTGTATATAGATGCGGATTGGGCTGGATGTGTTGATGGCAGGAGGTCCACATTTGGATATTGTGCATTTCTAGGGGGAAATCTCATTTCCTAGAGAAGCAAGAAACAAAATGTTGTTGCTTTCTCCAGTGTAGAAGCATAATATAGATCAATAGCCAATGGTGTTTCAAAAGTGTTATGGCTGAGATCCTTGCTTAATGAGTTGGAGGTTGATTATGAGAAGCCTTTGATGTTGTATTACGATAATTAAGCTGCAATTAATATTGCCCACAACCCAATACAACATAACAGGACTAAGCATATCGAGGTTGACAAACATTTTATCTGAGAGCGAGTCGCATCTCAAGTCGTATGCCTTCCCTACATTGTCTCAGACATGCATGCAGTTAGCTGATATCTTCATCAAAGCAATCACAAAAATCATATTAGAGACAAATCTATGCAAATTGGGCATGACAAATATCTAATCCCAACTTGAGGGGGAGTGAAGAAATAGTTGGTTAGCCATGAGTGTGGAGTTCCATGCCCACTCTCAGTCTCTAGTGTGTGTGGTTCCATACCCACACCTAGTTGTTTCTAAATTCTTTTAACTTGGGCCAGTTGGCCTTATCCATGTTATGTTTATCCTTTTTTCTTTTTTGTTTTATTAAGACTAGGACTTTATGTTTATTTCATTTTCTTGTAAGGAACCTAAAGCTATAAATAAAGGAGTGTATAGGGCAGAAAATACATCAATCACCAAACCCCTTTCTTCTCTCTTCTCCTCCCTTCTCTTCTTTGTATTCTCCTCTCCTCTTCTTTTCTCTTATTCTCTTTTCTGAATTACAGTAAAATAGAAATCTACTTGCTTTATTCAAGTCTTCCCATTTCTCTTAAATTCACCATGATTTTTTTTTGATACATGGGGGAGAATAATCAAGACCAGTGGGGGCAAAGACTTGGTGAATTTAACCCAAGTCATGGTGAATTTAAGTTGAGGCGTTGAAATTTATTTAAATAACCTTGAGCCGGGGGATCCATTTAAGCCAAATCATATTTTAATTAAACGTATTTTTTTCTAGTCTATTTATGCTATCCTCCAGTTGTTCTTTAATTAAATGGTTGGACCACACTCCAATCGGGTCTATCCACAGTCTATCGGACTTGTTTATATTGGTGACATTTTGCAAGTAGGTGGTTACAATCTTCAATCTCTGCACAGTTTGGGCATTTTGGGTCGATTTGGATTCCTCTCTCTCTCGGAGATTTCTTTTTATGGGTAGTCTATCTAAGGCCCCATTTGGTTTGCAGGAATAGGGATCTGAAATTGGAATCGAAATGGGTTATCCCGATTTCAACTGTTTAGTTGAGCGGAATCGAAATTTCATTTCCATTCCTACTAGAATGGCATTCCTCCATTTGAGGGAATGGCCATTCGCTGTCCTTCCATTGGGAATGAAATCTCATTCCTGTTGATTCCAATTTTTATTCTCATTCCTGTTTGAACCAAACAAACTATGGGAATAGATCATTCCAATTCCAATTCTAATTCTGATTCCGACTATGAACCAAACAAACCCTAAGAATAATAACCATAAGAAAACCTTTATTTTTTCTGGCTCATTTCTGTCTGAACCAAACAGACTATAAGAATAGACCATTACAATTCCAATTCTAACTCTGATTCCAACTGTGAACCAAATGAACCCCAAGAATAGTAACCACAGGAAAACCTTTATTTTTTCCGGACATTTGATTTTCCTTGTTTTGCTTATCAATTTAGATAGGGAAAAGGGAAGGGTCTAGGCTATTATTTCCTCTCAATAAGTTATATGCAGTACTCACTGTCAATTTCCCATCAGGGGTTAGTCCCCAATGTCTAGTGTCCGAACTAGGGTTAATGGGTTGGTGAATTGACTTTATTTTATTTACTTATTTCTCGAGGAACTATATCTGCCAATTTTTGAAAGTGCCATAAACTGTAATTCTAAGTAATGAATTCATTTACTTTCTGATTTTGAAGCTGTGATTCCTCTAATTGGGTTCCTATCAAATCTTTTATTGGCTTCAATTCCACCCAATTGTCCAGCCAGAAGTTGCATTTTTCCCCATTCCCAATTTTTCACATTGTTCCTTTTCAAAACCTCAAGAGAGCCTCCTATCATTCATGAGCTTTATTGTCTAAAATTCACCTTCCTTTAGATTTTCATTAATTCACTGTTAGTGATTATTAACAGAAGTTGTCGACATAAGCGTTTGAATATTTTAAATGACTAAATTACCCTTGAATGGCAAGTCAAGCTTATTAAATGTTTTATGACAAAATTACCCTGACCCATGCCAAGCCCATAGCAGCCGAGTAATTTTGTCTTGAAGTACTTAATAATGTTGACTGATCATTCAGTTGGTTATGTAAAATAAATAAATGCTTACATAAAAAAAATCTATTAATGATAACTAACAGTGATCTAATGAAAATCCTAACTGAAGGTGAGTTTTTTTGGAGGTTTTAAAAAGTGAAAAAGTCATGCTGAATTTTAGATGACATCTCTCAATCTTTTTTTCTCTTTTGCACTTGATCAGACATGAATGAGAAAAGTTTAGTCATGTTAAATTTGTGTTTGTATCGATGAAGGGGAACGTAGCTACTCACTTTGTAGCCCATAAGACTGAAAAGTTCTTGTTTCTGCTAGATTCCTGCTCGCTGGCTGTTGACAATCCTGAATCTTGATGCATCCGTTGCGAGTAGTTTTTAGGATTGTTTTTCTTTTGCCTATAAAGTAAACAAAATAACAGAGTGGAGTGGAGGAAGAGTGGTGCCGTGGTGGTGGGATCAATATAGTTGGTTAAGTGTGGATTAGAAGGGTGAAGACAGGTGATAAGGCACCTGCATACCAGGTAGGTCAATAAGAGATGAGGAAGATTGAAGACTGAAGATGCAGAGGGCCAGAGGGACAAAAGAAAAATATGGTCTGGAAAACACATTTATGATTGGAAAATTAAGATACACATGGATATAATAAAAAATTACATAAATCTCAAAAACACATTAATAACAATAAATATCATTAAAAAAATATATAAAGTGACTCCCGTCTTTCCCATCCATTATCAATATTACATGTTCATCCCCACTCTTGTGTATGGGAATTAATATAAACTCATAATATTTAAAAAAAAATCCAAACTCTTGATTTTAGTACATTTATTCCCACTCCCTTGTTTATGACATGTATGCATGTATAAAGCATATTTATCAATTATGTGGATGCATATTTTGCCTTTTAGGCATAAAAAAAAATTGTGGATATATATATAATTTTAGTGCACTTGACACATATGACATACTATATTGGGTGACGACAAATCTAATGTCAATTATATGGATGATTCATCATATAATCTCATTTATGAAAATAATTTTGATGATGGAGATTGTTAATCTAAAACATTACAAATGGTCATTTGAATAATTAGAGAACCTTGAATTTTGAAACTTGAAATGTAAAAAATTCAAGATCCATTTGGTTTGCAATTAGAATTGGAATCAGAATGGCCTATTCCCAGAGTCTATTTGACTAGACAAAAATGGGAATGGGGATAATAGTCTATTTGATTCAGACAGGAATAAGAATGAGAATTGAAATCAGTAAGAATGAAATTTCATTCCCAAGGGAGGGACAGGGAATGGTCATTCCAGCAGGAATGGGAATGGAATTCCGATTCTGCCCAACCAAAGAGCTGGAATCAGAATAGCCCATTCCAATTCCAATTCCAAACCCCCATTCCTGCAGACCAAACAGGGCTCGTAATTCAATTTTAATTATCACATGTTAATTTTGTCATGTATAACTTGAATTAATTTTTTTCTTAATTTTTAAACCTCATGGCTTGCAATGCCTTTAGACTTATGTCTCGACTTTTTGGGCGATTGCACCTGATCTACTCCTTTAGCATTGAGTCCCATGCTGAATAAAGTTCAAAGCCATCCATCTGCTTGCATGATGGCTCATCACTAATCGAATGAACACCAATGAATTTACTTGTGGTCACTTGCCCCTCCGGTTCTCCCTACAGCTTGAAAATCAAGAAGAGCAACAGAGGAAAACATGTGACAAGGTCTCCTGAAATCTAAAACCCTGCAAACACCTAAAAATATACGCATCCAGCCACACAGTAGGAACATCTCCCCATGAACTTAAAAGATACATATACGGGAGATATTCTCAATGAGCGGCTAGATCCATGTTATCAGAGCTTTTACTTTTAGGTATCCGGGCTCTACATTTTACCCATATCAGCCAATTCATATTGATACTGTGAACCTGAGGCTGCATTTGGTAGGATGCAAAAATCATTTGGTTTTGGCTTGATAAATTTTGTTTTATGTTTGGTTATACTTGTGACGAGTATGTACACTAACTTTTAAGACTGGAATCTACCTTATGAGCAACTTGAGTGCAAAAGTTTGTCTCAACTTTTTGAAAGCAGACTTTGCCCCATTTTGAATGCAAAAATGTCAGAAAAAGAAAACAACAAATTTACTTTCATTTTCAGTATAAAGACGTATTCTTACCAAGCAATTGCAAAACTGAACTAGAATACAAATTTACCTTGGTTTTGCACTTGCATTCTTACCAAGCAATTGCAAAACTGAACTAGAATACAAATTTACCTTGGTTTTGCACTTGCATTCTTACCAAAAGCAGCCTTGTATACAACCATAGAGTGGAAATCTCATGCTGAAAAGTATGATAATGCAGGTTTGAGTCAGAGATAAAAAAAGTAGACTGCACTTACACGGTAGTCACTGTCTACTCCCCATGGCATTACACTTCATGGTTTTCATATTATTCCTCATGCTTTTGATGGTAAATAGGATAAAGATGCAATTTTCCAGCTTCTTATATAAATATATTTATTTCGAAAGTTCATTATTTCTATCACATAGGATCCCCATACATATCTAATTTGTATAACGTCATTAAATGCTTAATGCTTGAAGAATGAGATCACCAAAGGAAATAAAATAGCACAATTGTGACCTACAACGTCTTCAACCTGATACAAGTGCATCATTTAAGTGAATGACCGCAAAGCTCCCACCCTATCTCGGGGAATCAGACGTAGTTCAGATCCATGCTTAAGGAAGACGTTCCCTGAAAAAGAAAAATAAATAAATAAAACTTTGTCTAGAATTAATAGAGGACCTTCAAGTAACAATTTATTCTGATTTGTCATGTTTGATGGTTCTCTTTGTAATTGGAGGCACACACTTGGTACAGAAATTCAGCCACATATTGCAATATGAAAATTGAAGACAGGGGGGGGGGGTGGATAACTGAATTGAAGAAGCTCTAACCAGCCAGAGAGAACATTAAACTTTGGAGGAGTTGTTCCAACCCATAGGATCTAAGACGACCTACTGAATTTGCCAAAACTCATCAAGGGATCGGGGGGTAAGGAAACTGAATTGAGGCAAGCTCTAGCCAGCTGGAGAGAACATAAACTTCATTTCCATTGGAGTTGCTCCAAGCCTCCAACCCATAGGTTCTACGAAGACCTACTGAATTTGCCCAAACTCATTAAGGTACTCACCCTCTTACCTCACTGGACCTGTTGCCCAGAGAGCAATCTCCGATCTTTTAGCCTCACTCCCAATAGTGAGGTTAAAAGATGAAAAGTAAACCTTTAACTTCAATCAGAGTTGCACCTTGGGCGTAAACTTAACTGCTTTTCGTTTTTTTTTTTGCTCCTTGCACTTGAAATGTGAATTCAGATAGAAAATTAATATATGGATGTATGCGCTTGGGCTCTTTGTTGTGAACCTTGTATGAACTAGTGCCAGTGTGATTCATCGATTTATTTTTCTAATGGTTCCTTGATCTTCTGACGTCTTCCTAGAAATTGATCATATTTCCTTTTTGCTATGGAAGAATCGAAGGTGATTTTTTTTTTAATAAGTAAAATGGAAAGGAAGTGCAACCAAGTGTCAACACTGGGGAAACTATCCACCTATAAGATTATTACAATAACAATGATATGGTCCCACCCATTATCAAGGATGCCCTCCTCCAAAGAAAAGGCAACATAGAAACTAAAGTTTCAGAATGAGCACATACTACACTTATAACATCCTGATAGACACCCCTTTTGTGTGTGTGTGTGTATCTTGCTTTCTTTAGCTTTTTTTATGGGTAAATTGTTTCCCTAATTGAAGTAGAAACCAGAAAACATTAAAAATGACCTGAAATGAACAAATTAAACAGTAAAAGTAAAAGAGAAACAGCATTACATGATCTATTTTTGTATCTACGACTAAAAAATGGAGGAAAAAAAGCAAAGGGACAAAACCTCAAGCATGCTGAATTTGGCAAAGATATACAAGATACAGAGAGAGAGAGAGAGAGGACGCTTTATTGCATTTACAAAAATTGAGAGGAAAGTAGAAGAAAAGCTTGTTGTGATGAATACAATGACAGGGGCTACTAGTTAAATCCCTGTCACAATAAATACATTAACATTTCTGTTTTCTTTTGCCCCAAATCCATTTTATGGATCTCTAAATTGAAAACTGATTTTATATGATTTTCTTTACACCTTTTTACCTTTATTTATACAGCAAGATACAATTTAGCTAAACTACACCTAAAATTTATACACCACCAATATAGAGGCACCAAAATGAGGGATAAGGCTCCAAGAAAATTCCTCATCACCTTGACAATTATGTTAGATCATTTGCTGTTTCTGAATGATGGAAGTCATTATGTTTTGAAGTGGAAGATTCATATATTTTAGTTTCTAATTCTTCCATCTTTTTGATTAGTAATAATCATAAATATTATTGAGTGTGATTAAAGAATTATATATGGAATTTTGTTTCATGCCTAGCACCTCTTTTTGATTGGTTTACAAACTGCTACCTATCCCAGTTGTTCTTTTTGTATAATGTATATTACATTCCCCTGAGAGGTATCCTCCAATACAACATAGCCCTATTTACAACTGGTTTTTGCTGAGCATCAGCAATGCTGTTGGTTTATCTAAGTGTCCATTTGAAAATTGTTATTACTTCCCTAGTCAAGTTCAAGCTTTGTATATTACACAAAACCCTACTTCTGTTGAATAATTTTTCAGAAGAAAGTGCTACTGAATCTGAGGATGACAAAAATTGAGGGGGCTGTGAATATTAAGGAGTTTAGGCCTATTAGCTTACTTCACAGTTTCTATAAAATATTGGCAAAAGTCTTGGCAGAAAGAATGAAAGGGGTGATAGGTAATGTTATTTCAAATAATCAGAGTGCATTTATTCCAGGCAAACAGATGGTGGACTCAATTTTAGTTGCTAATGAGTTAATTGACTCAAGGAGAAGACAAGGTATTCCGGGGGTTGTTTGTAAGCTTGACATTGAGAAGGCTTATGACAATGTCAATTGGAATTGTTTGGATAGGGTGTTGGACTACATGAATTTTGGACAAAAATGGAGAAACTGGGTTAGTGTTTGTACTAAGACCTCTAAATTTTCAATCCTAATTAATGGGCAGCCCACGGGTTTCTTTGGTAGTTCTAGGGGGCTGAGACAGAGAGATCCTCTGTCACCCTTGCTGTTCATCTGTGTTATGGAAATCCTCACTCTTTTTAGTAAGAAGGCTGCAGAATCGAGATTATGGAACGGGTTTGCTATCTCTCCAGGTAAAGAGAGTTAATATTCTTCAGTTTGCTGATGATACCCTCTGCTTTGTGGACGCATCTCTGCCTCAGTTGGAAACAGTTCTTGGAATTCTGAGTTGGTTTGAAGTGGTTACGGGTCTCAAAGTCAATCTGAACAAAAGTAAGATCATCCCAGTGGGTCAAGTTGTAAATTTGGAAGATTGTGCATAGATAATGGCCTGCCATATGGAGCTCCTTCCGGTTAAGTATTTGGGGTTGCCTCTTGGGGCAAAATGTTCCTCTTCTTCAATCTAGAGTCCAATCATTGAGAGAATGGAGAAGAAGTTGACTCTTTGGAAGGCTAAATATTTATCGTTTGGTGGTAGGGTTACATTGATTAAGAGCTCCCTGTCCAATCTCCCAACGCACTTTCTTTCTCTCTTTCCAATTCCAAATAAAATTGCAAAGAGGTTGGAACAGCTTCAAAGGAATTTCTTATGGAGGGGATGGGAGAATGAGAAGAAAATTCACATTGTTAAGTGGGAGCAAGTGTGTAAGCCTAAGGAGAAGGGTGGTTTGGGAGTTAGGAAAGTAAAAGATTTCAATGCTGCTCTTCTTAGCAAATGGATATGGAGATTTGCTTATGAGAGAAATGCTTGGTGGAGGTGCCTCATTGTGGCTAAGTATGGTGTGGATTGGGGAAATTGGAAAACTCTCGATCCCTTGTCATTTGGGGGTAGCTCTCTCTGGGCTGGTATTTCTAAGGTCAGTACTCTTTTCATGAATGGGGTCAAGTTTAAAGTTGGAAAAGGGGATAGAATCAAGTTTTGGAAGGATTCCTGGAGTGAGGAAGGCCCCTTGGCTGATGCTTTTCCCTGGCTGTTCCAAATTGCAGTGAATCAAGATTCTTAAGTTGCTGATAACATTAGTACTGCTGGGGGCTCCTTCTCTTGGACTCCCCTATGTAGGAGGAATTTGCTAGACTGGGAAGTGGAGGAGTATGTAGGTCTGTTGGGGCAAATTCAAAATCAGAGAATTGGTACGAGTATGGAAAATGAATGGACTTGGAAGTGGAATGCAGATGGTAGATTCACAGTTAAATCCCTTTTCCTTAAGATGTGCAGCTCAGGTCAGGAGAACTTACCGGATGGGCAGATTTGGAACCCCACCTGTCCCTCCAAGGTTAACTTCCTGGTTTGGACAATGGTTTTGAATAAATGTCTAACTAGGGTCAACTTGGAGAGAAGGGGTATGCAGATTCCTGATCCCTCCTGTGTCTTATGCGGCATGGGTGCTGAATCTATAGATCATTTGTGCATTCACTGTCCGATCTCCTCTTCAATCTGGGGACATTTCTTCAAGAAACTAGAGGTGTGTTGGGCTATAGCTGTTTATGAGTTGGAGATTGGAGGGTCTTAACATGAAAGGCAGGCTTGTTTGGAATACTATTCCGCAGGCTGTTCTTTGGTCCATTTGGATGGAAAGAAACAATAGAATTTTCTGTAATCAATCTAAAAGTCCAGATGAGATTGTGCAGAAAGTGGTGGGGAAGATTTGCTCCTGGGTGTCGGTGAATGAGGAGTTTAAAAGTCAGAATGTTTCTCTCCATCTTTGTAAATCATGGATGTTCTTGTAATATGTTTTGGGCTCAGGAAGGCCTAGTTGGCCTGAGTCTTGTTGTATTTGGCTTTCTCATTGAATAAAATTACTTTACCTTTTTCCAAAAAAAAAAATCTGAGGATGACAATGAAAGACCTGATATGCAGAGGAAGAAACAGACGATGACAATAACACTTTCTTTGATACATGTGATTTCTTTCATCAAGCTCCTTTAAAAGCAGTGCATCTGATTTCCAGAGATCATCATTTGACTCTGATGATGAAGAGCTTTATGCTGTTGATTCTGAGGATGGTATTGATAGTTCAATTAAATCTGTTGGTATAACTATCTTTATGCGAGGCGGCGCAAGAAATTGCCTAACCCCATTAAAAAGAGAAGGGAATTAGCCTATGGTCAATGATTCAAGATAACATTGGGAAGGATCTCACAAAAGTTTGCCTTCCTGTTTACTTTAATGAGCCACTCTCTTTGCAAAAATGTTCTGAAGATCTGGAATAATCGTACCTTATTGATCGGGCCAATGAATGGGGTAGAAGGGTAAGTTTTAGTCATATTTTAATGAACTTTCTTTTTTTTCTTTTGGAAAAATAATTATTGCATTAAAAAATGCTTCCAGCATATGCTAATTACATTTCTTTCTTCTTAATATGTGGATGTATTGATTGTAGATAATTTTCTATAATATGTTAACAGCAAGGATTAATGGTATTGGTTTCTGCATCACTTAGATTTTACTTGTTTCCTCCAATCCTTAAATTATTGCAAGTGCTTTTTGACATATTCATGTTAGACTAAGATCAATTCCACTGTCAGTTCTATCTTCATTACATTTCTTTCTTCTTAATGTGTGTTCATTTTCCTGATGAGTTATTCCATTCAAATAGCTGCACATTTTATTGCTCTTGATTCTTGGTAACTTTTGCCCATAAAAAGATTATCCTTCCCTGTTCCGTTTCTTCTCTCTTCTTTTTTTGTTTTACTTTTGATTATTAATTGAGTTCAAACAATCAGGATACAATCATCTAAAAGTATTGATGCCAGGGCTAGACACAAATGCATCTCATAGGAGAAATCCATACAGTATATGAAACAACAGAAAACTGAAACAGAAAGCTGCTATCCTTGGAGAGATAGAATCTTCCATATATGGCTCTGCCCCCCCCCCCCCCCTCCCCACCTCCTCTAGCTAAACTTTTTTCTTGAAAAGGTAAAGTAAATTTGTATCAAGGAAAAAACATAATAAAATAGGTGTACATATACAACGATGTATAGAGCCCACTGCACAAAGAGACTCTGCACATCTGATCTACATTAAAGGACAACCAAAAAAATTGACCAAAAAAAAGGAGAAGATTAATCATCATCCTTAAGCAGACTCTGACCAGATACCCAGCTAAAACATTTGCTAGAGGATTAATCAACCTGCAGATCCATCTCAACAAAGTTTTTTTTTTCTTTTTTGTTGTTCTTATTGTATATATGAATCTTGAACGCACACATGTTTTAGGTTTTACATCTATTTCTTAGTAAAGAAAACTATCTAGACACAGCTTGTTCCAGTTATTGGAGAACATGTTTCCATTGAGACTGTCAAAAAACAACATCCTACATGTTTCACCTTTTCTTTCCATCCTCTTCTTTATATAATGTCCTTCTCAACCTCCTATCAGAGAAAAGCTTGGCTATTTGGAAAAAAATAAAACAGCCTGGGCTGTTTTGAAGCTTTATACACATGATACATTATCTCACTTAGTTCTTTATTTTTCTTTTAATTATTAGAACATTGATTGCAATTACTCTTTTATCCCACACCCATGCTAACAAGCCATGCAGATAAAGCTTCAAAAAAAGCCCAGGTTTTTTCCAAACAGCCATACTCTCCCCCTCCTATCATGCTCTTCTCATGACATGACCTCTCCCCCCCCTCCGTCACTCAAAGATAAAGGTGTAAATCGGGTCATGCCGCCCACAGCCCGTGTGTCGGCCCGGCCCTTATATATTATATATAATAATTATATAATATATTAATATATATAATTTTATTTTCAATTTTATTATATTCTTTCATTTTATTATTGCATATATAAACAATATTGTATACATCAAAATTCATATAAAATAAAATTTTAAGGTCTTTTTTTATTTTTTGTCTTTTTTAAATTTATGTTAAATTTTTCATTTTTTTCAAAATTTAAAAAAATGGCTTGGCCCAGTTTGTATCAAGGAAAAACAAAATAAAATAGGTGTATACAATGATGTATAGGGCCCACTACACAAAGAGACTTTGCACATCTGATCTACATTAAAGGACAACAAAAAATAATTGACTAAAAAAAGGAGCAGATTAATCATCATTCTTAAGCAGATTCTGAACAGATACCCAGCTAAAACATTTGCTAGAGGATTAACCAACCTGCCATCCATCTCAACAAAGTTTTTTTTTTCTTTTTTGTTATTCTTATTGTATATAAGAATCTTGAATGCACACATGTTTTAGGTTTTACATCTATTTCCTATTAAAGAAAACTATCTAGACACAGCTTGCTCCAGTTATTGGAGAATGTGTTTCCATTGAGACTGTCAAAAAACATCCTACATGTTTCACCTTTTCTCTCCATCCTCTTCTTTATATAATGTCCTTCTCAACCTCCTATCAGAGAAAAGCTTGGCTATTTGGAAAAAAACAGCCTGGGCTGTTTTGAAGCTTTGTACACATGATACATTATCTCACTTAGTTCTTTATTTTTCTTTTAATTATCAGAACATTGATTGCAATTACTCTTTTATCCCACACCCATGCTAACAAGCCATCCAGACAAAGCTTCAAAACGGCCCAGGTTTATTCCAAACAGCCATACTTTCCCCCTCCTATCATGCTCTTCTCACGACATGACCTCCCCCCCCCCCCCGTCACTCAAAGATAAAGGTGTAAATCGGTTCGTGCCACCTGCGGCCTGGCACGACGGATCGTGGGCTGTGCTGCCTACAGCCCATGTGTCGGCCCGGCCCATATATATTATATAATAATTATATAATATATTAATATATAATTTTATTTTCAATTTTATTATTGCATATATAAACAATATTGTATACATCAAAATTCATATAAAATAAAATTTTAAGATCTTTTTATTTTTTGTCTTTTTTTAATTTATGTTAAAATTTTCATTATTTTTTCAAAATTAAAAAAAAATGGCTTGGCCTAGTTTGCGGCCCGGCCTGGCATAAGGCTTGGGTCGTGACACAGCATGGGCCTGCATGGACTCGGGTCATGGGCCATGCAGGCCAACCCCCCGAAGTATCCCAGGGGAGGGAAGCACGACCAGTCTCGACCTGCGGGCCGGCACGGCCTGATTTACACCTCTACTCAAAGAATCTTCTCATATTTTTATCTTCAAATTGATTCCTCATAATGTTCTCATTTCTCTCTCCACTTTCACCTTGTTAGATGTACTGAGTTGTATGTTAAATTTCTATGCTGATTCAGAAGGTGTCTGGTTCAGAAGGTGGGAAATGGTCAGCATTTAAATTTCTGGAAAGATATTTGGTGTGCAGAAAGGCCTTTGGCGCAGTTGTTTCCTCAGTTATTTTGCTTGGCTGATAATCAAGATGCTTTGGTGACCAAGTGCTATGAAGTTTCAAACAATTCCATCATTTGGAGCCCCTCATTTAGAAGAAACTTTCAGGATTGGGAAATTAATCAAGTAAGGGAGTTATTTGAGCTGCTATCGAATCAAACCATAAACCTGTTGGAAGATGATAGATGGATCTGGATCTGGAGTGCAGACAGTTTCTTTTCTGTGAGGTCCTTTGCCAAAGTTTTGGAAGGAGATAACAAACCTGTTTTTCCAGCTGCTATTGTTTGGAATGCAACAGCTCCTACCAAAGTAAATGCCCTTGTTTGGGCTGCCGCCCTGGATAGGTGCCTCACCAAGAAAGGCCTGCTGAGGAGAGGAGTGCAGATTCAAGACTTGAATTGTGTGTTATGTGGTCAGCCGTCAACATGAAGAGGATAACAATCACTTGTTCCTCCATTGTTCTGTTTCAATGTCTTTATGGAATCACTATCTTTCCTCGGTAGGAGTGCCCTGGAACATGCCAAAGTCTGTGTTGGGTCTGATGTGGTACCGGGACTGTTTAAGACTTTTCAAGTTGGCCAAAAGTGTTTGGAGCTCAATTCCTGCAGCAGTGATTAATACCATCTGGGAGGAGAGAAACAACAGTGTTCTAGAACAAGGCCAAAGGAATAGACAGCCTCATCTCTAATTCCTTTGGAAAAATGGTTTCTTGGATTGCTTCTGTAAATGATTTCCAAAACAGGGAGATTGGAGCCCAGCTGAACTCTAGAAATCTCCTTGAGCTGTAATGTAAACTGGTTCTTGGGCCTTCCTTCTTTCTGGGGGGCTATTTGTATCCTTCTCTATATTCTTAATAAAATTACCTTACCTTTTTCAAAAAAAAACTATGCTGATTCATGTTCAAGTTGATTTGCATTCTGAGGTATCACGATCAAGGTTTAAGACTTTAGTTATATACTTATATACAACTTAAATATCAAAAAAGATGAGACAAATGGGCAAATTTGTATGCACTATGTGTCCATCTTTTTGGTGTGACTTGATCAAGCTCCTCAAATAAGTGGTTCATATCTGTCTTTTACCGAAACAAAATACCTAAGATTAGTTTCATCTTATATTGGATTTCCTTTATACTGTAGCTTAAGAAGGAACAGCCAAAATAACCAATTGTTGTTATTCAAGGGTAAAAAGTTATAATCCCATGCAATGCTGATTGCTGAGCAATTCAAATGAGACTGGTCCATTTTTTTCCTCTTTTACATAAATGGGGAATGTCCATGCATTTTTTGTGCTTGTTGCAGTGTTGCATCTTGCATGGACACAAACATGTCTTATTCTGGAGTCATCTATATCAAGTTTTTGCTCCAATTCTTTCCAACTCATTTTCTCTGCTTTGTTGTTTTCTTTTTATTTCACATATGATTAATTCTATTGATCATGCATTTTTTTTCTCAGCAAGGGAAATTTTATTAAATTAGAATAGAAACAGTACAACTAGATGTTGGAATTTGGAGAGACTTCCAACAACCCATGTGTTTTACTATATGTGATTACAACTTAGCCCTAGTAGTCCCCTGGCCCATTTAAAAGAAGCGTCCATCTCTTTAGCTAAGCAATAAATTTCCCTTATGCTATGTTTGGTTTGAAGGAAATGGTAGGGAAAAGAAAGGAAAGTTAGGGAAACCTATACAAGATTTGTGAAGGTTTCCCTAACTTTCCTTTCCTTTCCTACTTTTTCCTTCAAACCAAACATAGCCTTAGTGTATGCTTGTATACCCAAGCACCTAGAGTATTACACTTGTCCAAGATATGATTAACTTGGAGTCCCCTACTACCCCCACCTGTTAAAGATCGAGTCGATTTGCTATTCTTAGTCCTTGCAACAATACTAATAACTCGGCTCACAAAGAATCACCAACACCAATCGGGCCCAAATACAAGGCCACAACCTTATCTATTGTGTCTCTAAGCACACCCCCAACACCTTCCAGAACCAGATTGCCCAAGGAACTTCCATCAAAATTCAGCTTAACCTTATTATTTGCTGAAGGTTTCCATTCCATTACCACTTTGTCCTTCATTGAATAGGAATTTTATACTTCTGCCCAAGCTCTTATTATATCCTCCATCAAGAAGACTTGAAAGGCCTCTATTGTTTTCGCTCAATGTGAAACTTTTACTTTTATGCTATCCGCCAACTCTTCCAATTATCTGTTTTTCTCATTGAATACCCTCTCATTCCTTTCTTTCCAAATAATCCATGTTACTGCTACCCTAACTGGCCCACATGATTCTCCCTCTCTTCTTTGGCTGTTTAAGAAAGCTTGGACTAAAAAGGTTCACCACATCTTGAGGAGGATTCCATTTGCAACCAAAGAAATAGCAAAAGCAAACCCAAATGCAATGCACAAAAGAACAAGAGATTAGAGGAAATGGGGAATAGTCTCACCACTTGCCTTAACCAGAATGCACATATAAGGAGAAAGGGATGTACTTGACCTTCTTCTTTGGAGCATATATAGGCATTAATCTTGCCAAGGAACACCTCTCATTGAAAGGCTTGAATTTTCACAGGGAAGACCCCCTCCTCCCCCCCCCCCATATTATTTGTCTGAAGAAGAGTACTGAAGAAGGAAGCATAGGAAAAGAAACCAATAGGATAAATTGATCAAACCCTACTATCTTCTATGTGTGGATCCAAGAAAAGTAGAAAACAGTTTAAAGTTTTGCCAACAATCCAAGTAGAGAATCACATTCACCATCTCTTATACAGTTATACCTCTGCTAAACCCAAAATCCCATTTTATTTGAGTTAAGAAAAAGAAGCAGCCAAAAATTTTGAGATAGGATCACCTTTGTAATTAGACAGGGAGCATAGTTTTCAAGGCGCCAAGGCAAGGCTAGGCGACTGGGGGGTGCCTAGGCAATGGATTTTTTTATGTTAAAAACATAGATCCTAGGGTAATTTCCTAGGTACCATAACCATGTTTCCTTAATAATTATTCATGATTTTCATAAGAAAAGTATAAATTTCATATTAAAGTAAAGAAATTCAACATATTCGTGAGAAGAAAAGAAGGAAAGTAAAATTCAAAAAATATAGGGGCTGAACCCTTATTTTTGTTATAGGAAAAGAAGAAAATAAAAAGTATTGGTAGTAGTAGTAGTAGAAGAAGAAGAAGAAGAAGTAGAAAAAGAATATATGGAAGAGGAAAATGTGCTCTGATTAGATAAAACTTTAAGTTCTTCCTTACTTATTGGTTCAGGTTTTTAAGTATTTGAGGGTTCAATACAGAATTTAGCAATGTTTGTGTTGATAAAACCCTAATAAATAAGAAAATAATAAAAATAAATTAGTATATAAACACACAAAATGTTTATTTTAGTTTAATAATGTCTATTTTATAATTATAATCTCAAAAAGAATGAATAAAAAGTATTTTATAGTAGGAAGTAGAAAATTGCTTGGCGATTAGGCGAGGCGAGCCTCAAAGGGCGCCTTGTCACCTAGGCGTCGCCTTGATAACTATGACAGGGAGTAAAGCAAAGGGAATTGGATTTTAAGAGGGGATTCACCTAACTGCAGACCTTCCCAGAAAAGGACTTTATCTCCACACCCCACATCATATCTAATAAATCTTAGAAAAGAAAGAAGTACTCAAGTACCCATTGAATAGACTTCCAAGGTGAAGCTGAAGAAGATACTTCAAAGTGCACAAGAATTTGAGAACCAAAAGCCGTAAACATCATCAAGATAGAGGGCCCCCGAAAGTATATAACAATCTTTGACATCACAAAAAAGTTTATGGTTTTTTTTCTATCAAATTTACCATAACCTATACAGTTGATTATGGTATTCTAGTGAATGATATATTTTACATGATTCAAAACAATAAACAAAACAGGAGGGAACAACGTAAGTAAACAGGAAAGATACACAAAGGTGATATCTTAACATACCTGCGCTTTGTTGAGGGTTGATACCAACACCATCTGAACAAAATAAAAAAGATAAAATTAAAGTCAACAAACTGAAAATTGAAAAAAAAATAAGGAAGTTTAGGGTGAAAATTCAAGTAAATGTGCATTGGTGACATTCTAGAAAAGGACAAACATTTATTTTTCTTATTTGATAAATAAATGCAAATGTTGAAATAATGGTAAAAGGGATAAAAGAACCTTACCCTTACGGAAATTTAAATGTGACAGGTATAGAACCATGCGAGCAAAAATGAACAAGAAAGTCACACCAGCAGTGTTTTAAAAGTGAAAATGTGACAGGTATAGAATGCAAGGCGCAAGGTGAGGTAGCTAATATGATGTTAAACATTATGCATTCTTGATTCTAGGAGTTGCCTTTGCTAATGTTGCCCATTCATTCATTCTAATAAAAGATATTTTTAAAAGACACTTAAAGTTATAAAACCTTTCTTTTTTATAGGGATTAAGATTTTAAGACCCTAATATGGACTTGTTTGGGCTTGCCTCGAGGGGCTTGGTCGGGGGTCCGGACACAAGGTTTCCTAGGAACACCAAGAGGGTGCCTTTAGAAAATACCCCACTTGGGACCTAGGCAAGGCACATACCCTAAAATGCGCCTCGCTTGTGCGCCTAGGCGCACCTTTTAAATCACTGCAAACCAGAAAAGAGGAATAAAAATCATGGGATTGCTTCTCCTTCAAAAACACTGCAAGTTAAAACCATGAAGTGCTTCAATATAGATGACCATGAGAAGACTTAACTTTTTACCATCTTGCAAAACACCAATTATAAAGAATATCTTTTCCATCCAAAAATTATGTTATTTTTCTACTCCCATATCAACCAATAAACTGCAAATTAGAATGCTACCATACTTCAAGCATAATGGATGATGTAGCAATCGATGAGCCAGCACTTCAGCTTATTGATTGCGCAGAAAAAAAACACATGTTCATTCATGTTCGTCACTATCCTTCTGAAATTAGATGGCCCACCTTCAAATATCATACCAATGACTACAGTTCCAATGAAGCAGTAATTTGTTAGAGGATTTATGATGACCAATACCACCGGCTTTAGAGGAAAGCCTGGCCACTCTCTAATCATCGCCAAATAGGCTCCCCCTATCATCAAAACTTTTAGCAGGAATGTGGAGCAGAAACCTAAATCTGGTCTTATAAACTAGTATCTATGGGGCACAGATACCTGTATAAGGATACCAATATCATGTCAGATACTTGAAATTTTTTGTAAAATTCATATCCAATGCCATATCCATCCATGTTCTTGCCCATTATAAGAACTTAGGTTCTCGGATAGAGTTCATTTTATCATAACTTTTATTGACTTCATTACCATTAGAGTGCCCCATTGGATCATGAACAAAGGAATGAGTTCAGGGGAACTTATGTGAATTTTGTGATTGGAGGATAGAAAACCTTTTGAGTTCTTAGCTTTGCTTCCTTTAGGAAGTTATGTAGGAGCCATCTCCCCTTCTAGAGAGAGAGCCATCGACATCAAATTTGATGGATTACCGACAGGAAGATGACCATTTAGAATTGGTGGTGTCTTTAGAAGTCACAGTATGAGGTGTTAAAGATAATATTCTAGTGGTGTTTCCAGGTCTCAGCTCATGTATTCTCTTGGGTTTAAATATATAAAGGTCGGGGTGATTATTGGTTAGTTCAAAGAGGGTTTTTACTTTTGATTTCCCTTAGGATTGGCATTTACAGTAACAGAATAGTCCCAATGGATTCAAAATCTACTAATACTTTGGCAGATAGTCTTGCCAAAAGTGGGATTGGCAGCACCAAGTACCATTGGGTGTCCTCCCTCCCTCTATGGTAAATTTGTCTTCTTGCTTCTTTTGTTAGATTCATATCTGCTTTGCCTCTCTAAGGTTTGAGATGCTCCTTTCTCTGATTTGGACTGCTAGTTACTGTATTCCTTCCCATTACTAGTTTACCAAAAATGGTTGATGGCAGTTCATTACATAGCAAATCTTTACTATTCCATAACCTTCCTTACTCAAAGGATTATAGTGTAGCATAAGGATGACACAAGAGGAAATAATTCCCGAAAAAGCACTCACACATGGAAGCAATAAACTAGACAACCTCCTCAACTAGTTGACATTTCTTAAAAGAAGCAAAGGAGCACAATGTTAGTTGGTTATTCAAGAAGCAGAACACCAAGAGAAGAAAGAAATGCAGACAAGCATTTACTCATCGGAAAGCAGACAAATGGCATGCAACCATGTGCAGAAAAAGTACGAAATGATCTTAGAAACTCAACAACATTAATATTATGGTAGAATCAAGATCAACTGTGCAATTCGCTCTTGCAGAAATCTCTAGGGGAAAAATGATCTGACAACTAAAGACCCAATCACATGTTCTCTTAGCAATATGAACCACAAACTTTTAACCATGTAAAGGGATTACATGGCCAATCTGGATAATCAATCTAATAAAGTGATCTTTGGATTGTCATTGACCACATGGATAGGTTCAACCAAAATCATCATTACATCCAACAATGGGACTCCTAGCTAAACAATGAAAGTTTGAACATTGATTTTTCTTTTTTTTCCCTTAAACAAACAATCCAGCAAAGAAGGATAGTTTCACCATAACGCAGGCAGCCATAGGACCAAAACCTGCAACATTAGAAAAGGGTAACATGGTATATTAATGTATAAACCCATCCTCAAAAACTATATTGTAACCCTGAACACATGTCCAAGATGCAGATCTTGCCCATCCACATGTCAATAGTTTTGTGGACAATTTGTGCTTTGGGATGAAAAAGTATTAATTTACGCCCCCCCCCCAGAATTTCTGTTTGATTCCTTTTACTCCCTTTTTTGTATCTATGTTCTCATTATTAGTTTTTTCCGCCAACAGAAATACATGATTGATAAATTGGTCAATACTCTTCAGATGTTTCAGCAGCAAATATCAACTTCAGAAATTAGGGTTACATATTAGACTACTTTCGTGTCAGGGTGCTATACATCAAATAAAATGTGCAAAGCAGCACAGAGATATGATAATCACAATCTTTAGGAGTTCCAAAACCAAACAGACAGCATAAAAAAGGATCCATGAAGCTCATGCACCTTTAGTGCCTAGAATAATCAAAACCTTCAAGAAAAATTAATTTTTTTAGAAAATTCTAGAATTCTTCTATTGCTCCAAGTCTAATTTCTGTCTTTTAAGATCCACATATTTAGAAATCTTTTTTTTCTTTTTGATAAATGACACATATTTAGAAATCTTCTCAAAACTAAACTCTGGTAATCCGTAATCCGGTTCCCAAAAAAAAAAAGCAAATCGAAGCAAAGGTAAAAGCCAAAAGAAAAACCGTATGCAAGTTAAACAAATAAAGATAAATAAAAAAAAAGGTGGGAGAATTGGTACCATTAGTGATGATGGCGCTGGTCTGGGGAGGAACCTTGAATTCCTCGGCAGCGAATTTCAGAACTGCCGTAAACGGAGCTGCTTCTGGAACGCTGAAACTGGAAAAGATAAACAGAACTCAGCTATTCGAAGATCGAAGGTAGATGAAGAAAGAACAATAATAAACAGTAAATTAAGAGAAAAAAAAAAAAAAAGGAAATCATCTCCGACGTACACTTTGAACGGGAGTTTCGGGTCCGACGTCAGCGTGACCTTGAAGGAGACCTTTCCACCCGCCATTGCTGATATCTAGGTTTCCTAGCGCAGAGAGAGAGAGAGAGTTCTATTAGATTATTATGTCTGAAATAAGTAACGGATGTCAACACAGTGATACACGCAAGGAGAAGAAATGGGATTCAGTCAGTGCAAAGCCCGTTCAAACAACCATCATAGGGAATATTTCTCCAAGGAGAAGCAGCCAAAGAAGGGCAGTAAGCCAATACTGCCCTCATCCAACAGATTGGCATCAATCGTAGATACATCCTCCATCCTCTGTATAGCTGTAAAGTTGGGCGGGCCGTCCCAAACCCCTGTGGCTGTGCTGGGCTTGAATTTTGAGGCCCGTGGGCATGGAACGAAGAAGAGCACGGCCCGCAGTCTACGCATGGCACGGCTGGGGCTGGAGCTGTAATGTGGGCCGGGCTGGTGGCGGGTGCCAGCAGGCCCAGCACGACAGGGGTCGTGCCTGGCATGGTCGCTATATGGCTATAGTACCGTGCCAAGGCACGGGATGGGAATCCAGGCTTTGCTGGGCCTAGGCTACAGAGGGGACCGCAGTATGGCTCATAGTCGTTGGAGGGGTCCCAACGGTTATATTTGCTATTTTTTGGGGTATTTATGTATTTTGGATGGGGGCAAAAAATGACTTTAATGCCTCTAATAGTTAGTTTAGGATGGTATTTAAGTTCAATAACATATCATCCCTAAAACTGACCAAATGCCCCTCCTAACATCCATAAACAATTAGTTTAGAAAGGTATTTTGGTCAAATTAATCCCCTTAATTCCTATAAATACCTCTACCATCACTTAAAGGGTGTCAATTGACCGATTTTGGATTGGACCCCTTAATTCCTATAAATTAATTTGGACAAACTGGACGGACCAACAAGACATATTGGATTGGACCAATCCAGTCCAAAATATTTTATTAGATTGGATTGTACCTGATCTGTTCGTAACAAATTTATATTAGATTGTGTTGGATTAAGTCAATATCTAATCCATGATATAAGATAAGAATATAGGAGTTAATGGACCAGATTTGAGTTGAAACCGATCTCAATGAAAACAAAATTGAACAGATTGGACGGTCTAGACATTAAATTGGACCGGTCCAAAATGGTCCAAAATATTCATTGGATTGGATTGGACCTGGTCCATTTATAATCTACACATTGGACTGGATCGGATTGGACCAAATCCAGTCCAATTGACACCCCTACCATCACTTATTCTCACCACAACTCTCATACTCTATTGCTCCCTACAATCTATCTGTTCTCATATTCTTAATTCTTTTACTTTTCTCAACTTTATTTTGTTATTCCAATTTCTAAGTTTCAACAAGGAGGAACTTGCTTCAAGTGAAGTTTGCAAATCAAATACTACAATTGGGAACCCAGGAGGCTTCTCTAAGGCTTCATCAGTTCAAATCAAGAATATGGCGGTTGAACCAAGTAAGTAGTAGATTAAATTTGTTCGGGTGATGGTTGAGCTAGCCAAAGATGCCACATGACTATCTCCATAGCCGCCCCCCTCTCAAAACACATCGTCGCCACGCGTAATGGAAGAACACAACTAAGAAGGAGTATCCTACATAGACAAGGAAGCAAACTTCGACAGGGAAGAGGAAACTTCTCGAAGACCTCGGCGGATGCCCTCATCTCGACAACCCAGGGAGCCCTATCCATTTGGGACATGGGCACCCAACTATAAATAAGTATTCCCCACTTGAGGTAAGGGACCTTTTGGAACTGCACTCTTTGAATATGACGTTATTTCAACCTACTCAACCCAGCTACATCCTTCTCGATCCTACTGACTTGAACATTGGAGTACCTACCCGGGGAACAACTCCTCAGGCCTCTAACCTTTCTCCTAGTTGTAGATCTCGGTGTGCAGCTTCATCCTTCCACCTCGACCTCATCTATTTAGCAGGACTATCTAATTGTGTCCTTGATTTGGAACACCTTGGATCAGACAACATCAAAGTTTATTTTCTTATAGATTTTAATTTTTATTACAATAGCCGGCTCTTCCCAAAATCCTTTTCCTATTCTTGATGAAGTTGAATCTCAATATGATAACACTGAAAATATCAATGTCAGCAACACTAATGTTGCTCCAAATATGGCTTTTTCAAATTGGTGCTATTACCTGTAATGTCAAATCCCATTCGGGTAAGAGAAGGACTAGCAATGTTTGGACTATATTTGGGATTGAGGAAATCCTTGGAAAGGGAAGAAGAGAAATTTGCAAAAAAGTGCAGGCACATGGCATCTCACATGAAAAGGGAGATGACAACTCAAACCAAATGCAAATTTCTAGTGGGGTATTTAGTAATTTCAAATATTCCCAAGAGAAAATGAGGCAAGAATTAGTAAAATACATTGTACATGTTGAGTAACCCTAGGTTATAAAAATGTTTGCAACATGTTGTTAATCCTCAATTTAGTAAAGTTAATTTATAGGAATACAAGTAGAAATGATGCTTTAAAAATTTTCAGGTATAAAAACAAGATTTAATTTCAACTCTTTCTAATTTAGATTTTAAAATTTCTCTTACATCTGATATATGGATATCCAAATATACTATTAATTATATTTATGTCACTACACATTTTATTGGTCAATATTGGAATTTGCAAAAAAAAAAGAATTTTAAGTTTTATTAAACTAGAATGGCCACATACTGGAACTACAATTTCAGCTAGTATTTTAAATACTTTATAAGAATATAAAATTGAAAGTAAAGTTTTTTCTATTACTTTTGGCCATGCTAGTAATAATGAATCAGCAATAAATATGTTAAAAAATAATTAAAACCAAATTTTGATGGAAAATTATTTTACATTAGGTGTGCATGCCACATTAAATTTATCAATACATGATGCATTAGAATTTATTTCACTCAATATAAATAAAGTTAGAAATTGTATTATGTATATTACAACTTTAGGGTAAGAAAACAAGAATTTAAAAATTTATGTCACTAATATGGGAAAAAATATAAAAGATTTGTATTAAATTTATAGCATAGGGGGAATTCAACATATTCTATGTTAGAAAGTTGTTTATAATATAAATATGTGTTAACAAATTTTTATAATGAAAAAAATGCCAAATGATTACATAACTGATGAAGATTGGGAGTTGCAATTTATATAAAAGATTTTTTACAACCTTTTATGGTGCAATTAATTTATTTTCAGCAATTTATTATCCTACTTCATATGTATTAGTTAATCAATTATTTAAAATTAGTGACATTTTTTCAAAATATAAAAATATTTCACAATTTCAAGCAATTGTTGAAATTATGGAATTGAAATTAAAAAAAAATATTGGGAAAACATTTCTCCTTGATATTGCTTAATTACAATTTTTGACCCTAGAATTAAAAAATTGGGTTTAGATGTTTTACTTGATCTTTATCATACAAATATGATAACTCAAATTGGAAAAAAAGGATTAAGTTAATACTTTATTATTTCAAATGTATGAAATGTACGATTCTTAAAGTTCAGTAGAAAATAAAAAAAAAAAAAGTCAACAACCACACCATGTGAAAGTGGTAGTGGAAATAAAATTTGGTCAATAATAAGTAGAGAAAAGCAACAATCAACTACCACATCTTCACCAAGTTCATCATTTAGTGAATTTCAAATTTATTTGCAATAATTAAGTATGTTTGACTACCTCAGTTTAGAGGAAGTAGACAAAATTGATATTTTAGTATGGTGGAGAGAAAATGGGAAAAAATTATCCAATTATTTCATCTATGGCACGTGATATACTAACCCTTCTGGTATCAACAATTGCATTGAAGTCTTGTTTTTCTATAGGTAATCGGGTTTTGGACAAGAAGAGGGGCAACTTGAATGATCGTTCTTTGGGATGTGCATCTACTTGAAGGATTGGCTAAATGCAAAAGATAGGCTACAAGACAAAGGAGAACATGACACCATAGTTGATAGTTCATCATATGCAGATGATGGAGGTGGAACTTGAAAAAGTGTTGAATCCAATATTTTTTGCACTTCGTAAACCTATCCAACTCAAACTTTTCAACACCTGTAACTGCACCCAATTCAACCTAACTTGACTCGTTCACCTAGAATCCACAAATCCTATATAGCCAAATCAATTTAAAATTAAACAACTCACTTAAGACCCACCATACCAAGCCAAACCCACTTAAAATTGACCTACTCACCTAGAACCCACAATTCTTAGCCTAACCAACTCAAGCTTGACAAATTTAGCTAGAATCTACCACCCCTAAAAAGCCAAATCAATTTAAAATTAACCAACTTTCCTAGACTCTATATCCTTACTCCTTACTCAAGCCTGTTCAAAATTGATTCACTTATCTAAAAGCCACCATCCTTATCCGAATCTGTTAAAAATTGGCCTATTCACATCTAATAGACAAATCAATTAAAATTTGAACTAATCACCTAGATTGCACCAGCCTTGTCTAAATTAATTCAAAAGTAGTTTAATTTACCTATATCCACTAGAAACCAATCCCAATCAACCCAAAATTCTCCTAGATTTACTAGAAATCAACCCAATCTAACTCATAAAAAATTTCAACTCAACTTGTACTAACTATAAAACCACTAGGAAACACTCCAACCAAACTTGAACCAGCCCAAAACACATAGCCTAACTACCCCCTACATAAGTCCTAGATAGACAAACCAATTTAAAATTAACCAACTCACCTAGGAACCACCATAACAAGTTAAACGCAATCAAAGTTGACCCAATTGCCTAGAACCCACCATAGATCTTAGCCTAACCAATTCATCTAGAATCCACCACTCAATATCCCTAGACAAACATGCTCAAAATTGATTTACTTACCTTGAACCCACCACCCTTAGCCAAATAAGTTCTAAATTAACCAATTTTACCTTATAATCTACATCGAATAAACCAACTTAAAATTAGCTTAATTTATCTATACCCACTAGAAACCAATCCCAATCAATTCAAACCATCCCAAATTCTCCTAGATCCACTAGAAATCAACTTAACCAAACTCAAACCAACCTAACCCATCTAAACCCTTTCAATCCAACTCATTTGCACCAATTATAAACCAAACCAACTCTATACCCACTAGGAAACACTCCAACCAAACCTAGACTAACCAAAAACACCTAGCCTAACCAATTCAAACTTGAACCATTCATTTTTTACCTATGTCCACTAGCCTAACCAACTTAAACTTGGCTCATTCATCTAAAGCCCACCAACCTTACCTAGCCAAATCAATTTAATGATGGATGTGAAGATGGTTGATGCAAGTGTGCATCTTGATTGTAAAAATAATGAATGATGGAGGTGATGATGGTTGATGGAAGTATGTATCATGAGGTGAGGATTATTTGTAGTTGGGTTGATGTGAATGAATATAGAAGTGCTCTTTCCTTTCCATGTGTCCATACCTTTCTATAAAAACCTAACCCAATCCAATATGATTTACCTATGCCTACTAGAAGTCCATCAAACTCAAACTTTTCAACACTTTTAACCTAACCCAATTTATATGTATTTTTTAGAAGCCAATCCAATTTAATCCAATTCATTTATTCTTCTTAGAACATAATCCAACCAAAACCTCTAAAGTCTACAATAACCAAAACAACCAAATTGTATCCCACTAGTACCAAATTCACAACTCACCTAGACCTACAAAAGCTAAACCCACCCAAGTTAATTAGGCCTACATATATCAAAGCTACCCAAACTTATCACAACTCAACCCAGTCCAACTTAACCATACCTAATTGACCTATTCAAGACTATTAGAATTAAACCCAACCTACCTAAGCCCATTCAAAGCAAACCTAACCAACTTATAAACAAAATCTATACAGTCCATCACCTCTAGCTTAACCAACTCAAACCTAACACATTCACTTATTATCCACCTCCATTAGCTTATGAAATTTAAACTTGATTTATTCACCTAGAACCCACTAGCCTTAACTAGCCAAACCAATTCAAAATTAATCACCTCACCTAAGACCCAAGCCAAACACACTCCAAATTGACCCACTCACCTAGATTCCACCATCCTTAGCTTAACCAAGTTAAACTTGACCAACTCAACTAGATTCTATCATCTTTAGAAAGCCAAACCAATTATAAATTAATAAACTTAACTAGAACCCAATATCCCTAACTAAACCTACTTAAAAGTAATCCACTTACCTAAAACCTACCATCTTTAACGAAATTCTACTAAAAATTGACCTATTCATCTAATAACCTACTTCCAATAGATAATTAACTCTGAACTAATCATCTAAAACCCGCCACCCATGTTTAAATCAACTCAAAATTAGCTTAATTTACTTATAATCACTAAAGACTAATCCCATTTATTACAAACCAACCCAAATTCTCTTAGATTCACTACAATTCAACCTATCCAAACTCAAACAAAACTAACTCATCTAAACTATTTCATTCCAACTCACTTGCAATAATTTTAAACCACACCATCTCTAGAACCTCTAGGAAACACTCCAACAAAATTTAAACCAATCTAAAACACCTAGTTTCATAAGAAATCAATCTTGCTCAATTCAAATTGAGCTAATTAAACCTAATTTTAATCAACCTATTTAAACTGACATCCTAATCAGACTCAATCGAATCCAACATATTAAGACCAAACCCACACCACTCTATAAAACATGGATACTTTTATTATGTTTGTATATGCTATATTCTTTCTATTTTATTTTGTTTTTAATGTCTTTTATTTATTATTTTCATGTGTAGAGTGACCATGGATTAGTAGCTAGTTCAATTCAGGATATAAATAATGCCAATGACACTATTGAAGAACCACCAACAAGCCTAGTAAGTTATTGTAAGCTTGATTTTATTTTTTATTTATTTACATCTTTTATCATGTAAATAATATTATTTTATATTCATTTTGTCTTTTGCAATAGATGCTCAATCCCATGAGAGGTTCATCTCAAGTGCATGCAAAGGAAACTGGGAAGGGAAAGAGGAATGCCCTTTTCCAATGAGAGTTTTATTATATTATTTTAACTTTCTTTGTTCCAAAACGTAAATAACACTTTGGTTGTAAATATACATTATATTTTTTAAAATTGAATTTTAGTTTTTAATGCATCTCTACTATTCAATTATTATGTGTATATGAATTATTAAAATAGGTCATATTTGAGAATAGGCTCATTTAAATCTTGTTGGGTTACAAGTATTATGCTAGCAAGGATGGTTGATGAAGCCATTTCAATTTTCAGTGGCATTTATTAGCAAATGTCATCAAAACTTAATATAACCTTTTGGCAACAGCTATTAAAAGTAATTTCTGTAACACTTTTCCAAATGTCACCATAAAATATTAATGCATCTCAAATTTATCCTTTTAGTGACATTAGGCAAACGTCACCAAAATTTATTTTTTGTGACACTTATGAAATGTGACTAAAAATATTTATTCGGTGATAGTTAAGAAATGTCAAAAAATAATTTTATTGGTGACATTTATAAATGTCGCCAAAAATAGGCATTTGCTAAGTATTAACAAGAGAAATTTAAATGTTGTCATTGTATGAAGTATGTGACTTTTGTAAAAGGTTTAGTGACATTTGCAAAATGTCGTGAAATCTAATATAATCGTCACAAAAACTTTTAACGACATTCACAATCGTGACGATGATGAAAACGTCACAAAAACCTTTTGGCGATGTTTCCCTAGCTTTTGGTGACGTTTATGAAATGCCACGAAAAGCCTCTTTTCCTGTAGTGTGGCACTTGTAGGAATATAATTACTTTTGAAACCAGAGTTGTTAAGCCTCGACATAGGACTGCTTTCTAGGTGTCTAGCATCGGAGGCGGAGCTACCGCGTTTGGCGATCGATGTGAGCCTTGTGGACAAAGAGACAAGGTCGATGGGAGAGGCATCGGACTAAAAGATGAAAAAGGTTATACGAAGTAGAGTTGGGCGGGTTGAAGTTAAGTGTTAGGGGCCAGTGCTGGTTTTGAGCCAAAGGAGTGGAGCTGAGCCATGGTGCAAACAAAGTGCTTTGTAGGGGTGTTCACATTAAATGTCAAACCAACCAAGTTGACCAAACTGGCTTGACCCAACCCGAGTTGGTCGGTTTTTAAAACCATCGGTCGATTTCAGTTTGTATGAGAAAATAAACCGATAACTCGATTTGGTTCTAAACCGAACCGGTCCTATATGTTTAAGTGTTTAAGTAATTATTAATTAGTCCATACCCTATATGTTAAAGGTTGATATATTTTATTTGTGTTTGTTTGAACTTTGAAAAAAAAATTGGTTATTTATGATAAAAACTAAAAATGTAAAACCAATACAAATATAATACAATGGTACAATATTTAATTTAGTTTTGAATAAAAAACTAATCGATTCAAATATATATTTTGATTTTGAATAAAATCAAACCGACCCTTCATGTTTGGGTCGGTTTTGCTCCAGAGTTGGTTGGTTTCGATTTAGTCAATAGGTAAACCGACTAGGTCAGGTCGGTTGAAGAAAATGACTCAAACCAACCTAACTCGACCCATGAACACCCTTAGTGCTTTGGTGACCTCACTCACTGTGACCGAATAGTTGAACTCCTCCACAAAACCATTTTGGTGAACCACTCTTATTCCATCAAAGGAAGACGATGATTTGCAAGATAAACAACCACCACAATAGAAAGACTGAGCAAGACAAGCCAAAACAGATCAACCAGGGGTATGATTCATAAAGACCTTGGGGTATGATTCTGAAACAGATCAACTAGGGATTGGGGAGGAACAAAAAAACTGCTACCACTGATGAAGTGAAAAGGGTTGTGTTCTTTGGAGGAATCCACAACGAGATTATTGTGATGAATTGACGCCATTAGCAATAGACACAACTAAGAGTAAGAGGGGGAGAGTTGAGATAGAGAAGGGAGGAAGGAAAGTGCAAAAAAACTGCCTCGGTCCCATCCTATCGCTAGAACTCTTCCTACGACTCCAATCCAGTCATCCCCATCACTGCTACTCGGGAATGGATCACTGGCTTGCTCATTGCTGCCATTTTCGTTGGACAATACACCAGCTCCACTACCTCCACCCAGACCGGAGTCTATCTATTTATACACCAAAAGTACTAGATCTTAGCCTTGTCGGATTAAAAAAAAAGTCATAAAATAAGGTGGCATTTGATAAATCTGGAAAGTTAAAAAGATATTAAATGTGTCTAAAATCTGAAAAGAGGTATAGTTGCTTTTCTACTTTTTAGAAGATCTGAATCCATGAGTTTATTTGTGTTGGATCAACCTTTTACCATCTGAAATTTATTGATTTTACTATTTTGCCCCTAAAATATACATTTTGAAAATGTTGAATTCAATTTATATTATCTCATAAAAAATAATTTTCAACCTCAAAATAATATTGAAACAATATAAATAAAAAATAAAAAATTACTAATTACTAATTAATAAATGAAATAATTAAAATAAAAAAATAAATAATGATTATAAAAATATTAAAATAATTAATAATTTACAGAAATAAAAATTAAACTACTTTTTAAAAATTAATGAAATAATTAAAAATATTAATTAATAATTAATAAATAACACAAGTAAATTTAATAAAAAATATTAAAATAATTAATAAAAATATTTTATAATTAATAATTAATAAAAACATTATTATTATTCACCGAAGTACCGAACCACCACTACTGCTTGTTGTAGTGGCAGTGGCGGTGGTGGGAAGATAGGGGAGGGAGGGAGAGAGAGGGAGAGAGGGAGAGAGGGAGAGAGGGAGAGAGGGAGAGAGAGAGAAGACAGGGAGAGAGAGAGCCACCCCTGGGGAGAGAGAGAAGACAACGGTGGTGGCAGTGGTGGGAATATAGGGGAGAGAGAGAGAGAGAGAGAGGGAGCGAGCGAGCGAATGAGAGAAGACAGGGAAGGAGAGAGAGAGAGAGAGGGAGGGAGAGAGTGAGAGAAGACTAGAGGGGAGAGAGCTGCCGCTACAACTTGTAGTGGTGGTGGCGGGAATACGGGGGCGAAGAGAGAGAGTAAGAGCGAGAGCGAGAGTGAGAGAGAGAGAGAGCGAGAGAGAGAGAGCAAGTGCGATAGAAGACATGGGGAGAGAAAGCAGCTATTGCAGCGGCGGTGGTAGGAATACAGGGGGCGAAGAGAGAGAGAGAGAGAGAAGATAGGGGGAGAGAACTGTCGCTACAGGTTGCAGCGGCGGTAGCGGGAATACAGGGTGAAGAGCGAGAGCGAGCGAGCGAGCGAGAGAGAGAGAGAGAGAGAGAGAGAGAGAGAGAGAGAAGACAAGAGGAGAAAGAGAACCACCGTCGGAAGTTGCAGCGGCAGTGGCAGGAAGACAGGGCGGAGAGAGAGAGAGAGAGAGAGGTTGAATGTTTTGGTTTTCTGGGTTTGGGGTATCAAGGGTAATTTGGGTCATCTACGAAAAATTGTAAGGATATTTTCGACATTGGGCTGGCTTTGAAACACATCTTAATGCATTAAGAGCCAGACCAAGGTCTGTGATTTTCAGATCTGAAAATTAGTTTCAAACCTAATTTAAGAGGTACAACCAAACAAGGGGTGAGGTATGAAAAGTAGCTTTTTCAGATTCAGACCTCTAAAAAGTGCAATCAAATGGCACCTAAATTAGAACAGAATAATTTGGGCGTTTAGAAAATTTTAAACAATCAAATGAGAAACTTTTTTGAAATCAACTGATGGAACGTTAACCGAGGGGGGGTCTTTGTCTAATGGCCAAAGTTTAGGGGATCTTTGTTGCAAATTAAAATTCAGGGGGTATTTGTCACTGACCCATGGTACAGGACCGTGTAATTACCTAAAATAATGCAAAATAATAATAAACCAATAAAAATTAATAAAAAAAAATTTCAAAAAAAAAGTACCATTAAAATACCAAAAAAATAACAACTTAAATTGTGATTGGATAAACTAGACATAACCCAAACAATAATACTACTTAAATAAGAGCCACTTAATTGAAAATGTTATAGAACTCGATCCATCATCAGTTTTACTTATAAATAAAGCCCGTGCTTCAAAACTGTCCACACTGTTTTTTGCAAACAGCCAAAGCAATTCTCATAATCAAACGCACGGAACCAAAAGACTCCCCATGGTATGTGGCGGATGTCTAGTAAGCTCATGTGCACCTGTTTTTGTCTAACAGCCAAAGTTCAGGGGGTCTTGTTGCAAATTAAAGTTAAGAGGTATCTGTCACTGACCCCATGGTACAGGAGGTCCGTGTAATTACCTAAAATAATACAAAATAATAATAAATCAATAAAAAATAATAAAGAAGTTTTTCAAAAATATTAACATTAAAATACCAAAAAAATATAAAACACAACTTAGACTATGATTAAATAAACCAGACATAACCCAAAAAATAATAATACTTAGTGGGACCACTTAATTGAAAATGTTATAAGCTCGATCCATCATCAATCTTACTTATAAATAAAGCCCGTGCTTCAAAACTGTCCACACTGTTTTTTGCAAACAGCCAAAGCAATTCTCAGAATCAAACCCACGGAACCAAAAGACTCCCCATGGTATGTGACGTATGTCTAGTAAGCTCATGTGCTCCTGTCTCCACCTCTCATTCTCCTACAACGTTTATTATGTAATACCACAAAATAAGGCCGTTAAATTGAACTTAGGACAAATTGGTTGGCATTTGCTGCTTTAATCTTTAATGTTACTTTAATTCAATACCATTGGAACGAGATGCCAAAAGAACAGCCTTCAAAAATTAGCTTTGTTCCTCTAAGGTGGATTAAACTCTCTCTCTCTCTCTCTGTGAAAAAAATGTCTTTTGGTACAACGTACTTAGTAGAAATATCAAATGTATAACTTTAATAAAAAAATAAAAAAGAATGATGAATAATTACCATAAATTTCCATCCATTAGAGAACCTTCTTTTCTTGTAGCTTGTAAAGCAAACTATGGTTATGGATGGAAAACAATTCAAAGAGGAATAAACCACATTGGTATAATAGACCCTTTTGACTCAAAAATAAATAAAATAAAATAATAATAATAATGATCTTATATGTACATTCCTTTTCAAAACATAATCCACAGATTAATCATCGCCGTTACCGCGATTACGGCCCACCATTTTCGAGTGAACGATTTTAAGCTGTCTGATCCACTGCAAACCAGTTTATTGTTGTGGTAGGTGCACACAGTTCGCTTCCTGCAACAAGAGCAAAGGGAATAATTATTTATTTATTTATTTTTCTGAGAAGCCAAAGGGAATAAGTAATTTATAGTGATGGTGGGCGATGATCTCTTACAAGGAATAGAGGTTGTCTTCCATTTGTTTTAGTGGTTTTTGAGGGGATTTCAAGAAAAAAAAATGGCAAAACAGTATTTGTATAACCAACCCCTATAGTGAGATGATGAAGAACAGTAATAATGCCTCATGTCAGCCATGCACCTGAAATGAGAGGTTGGAATGGTTGTGGGGGCATATACACTTGATGGCTCACATAGAGCATTATAATTGATAAACAGCCCCTAGCACATCCATTTTGTGCAACTAAACTGGACCTCATTTCAAAAACTACTAGTGCTGTTAATGAGACTGACCAGACTGACAACTTGACCCAATTTAATCCGAGTTGGCCAATTTTCAACTATTTTCAGTTGGTTTTGGTTTATGCATTATGCTAAATCAAGAAGTCGGGTTGGTTTTGATTTGGTCATGTGTAAATTAACTAAAATTGACCAGATTCAACTATATATATGTCTAGGTGTGTTAATATTTTATATTTTAAATTTAAAAATTTTAATATGGGAAAGTGGAAAAACACTTTTCTATAATCGTATATAAAATGGTTTTCATAATATTAGGGGTGAGCACAGTTTAGATAAAATCAAATAACCGAACCAAAAATTTTGGTTTTGTAAAAGTTCAGTTTCGGTTTCAGTTTTAGGTTTGGAAATCCAGTTAACCAAAGAAAACTGAATTGGCTGAAATTTACTATTTATACATAATATATACTAATATATCTTATCTATAATTATACTATGCTATATTATATTATATATTAATATATATACAATAATATATATATATATATATATATATATATATATATATTGATCGGTCAAAACTCTTCCCATACCATATCTTTTCCGCATCATAGATTTTTCCTAATATATTAATCTATTAATAAATTTCAGTTTTAACCAAAAACCAAACCAAAAATTTGGTTTCAATTATTTTGGTTTTTCATTTAAAACTTCAGTTTTAAAAATTTCAGTTTATTCAGTTTAGCTTTTAACCGAATAAACTAATTGCTCATTGAGATCACATCTCTGCCCCACAGTGCCCCATAGCACATCCCTGCCGTCTATTGGGAATATCTCCCAATGATGACATCATCAGGACTGGTATTATCATTGGGAGATGTTCCCAATACACGACGGGGATGTGCTGTGGGGTGTTGTGGGGTGGAGATGTGAATCCTTGCTCACCCCCACATAGTACCATTTGATATATGATTTTTACCTAGTCAAAACATAGTGAAAACTACTTCTAGGCTGTTTTTTGAACCCTCTGACCAAACCGATAAATTGACCCCAAGTAATAATTTACAGTTGGGTCACTTTTCACTAAAGGTTGGTTGGTTTCGAGTGGCCAACTTCCCAACCTAACCTATTTTGATTGTCCAAACAACCTACAACTGAACTAACCCAACCCATGAATACCCCTAAAAGGCACTTAAAACTAATTTTGGAATGATGATTGATGTATTGAGATAATTTGTCAGGGTAGGTGCCTGAACATTGCCATCAGACATCACTTTGGATCTGTTTCTCACAATCTATTCCCACATCCATCGGAATCGAGATTTGCTTCTCACAGAATGCACCTCACAGCTCCACCTCACCGTGTATGGGAACATCTCTCCATGAATAACAACACAAACTCACAAAATATGAGAGGAGAGAACTCTGTGAGGGGTAGATCCAAACTCCATCCATCCTCACAATGATTGAGAAAATATTCCCAATGCATGAATCGGGATTTGCTCCTCATAAAGCACATCTCACATGGACCTCACAGCCCCATTCCACCATGTATTAGGATTTAGGAACACCTCTTCATAAGTAACAACACAAAAGATGAGAGAATGTTCCCAATACACGATAGGATGGGGCTGAGGTCAGTGTGAGGTGTGCTCAGTGAGGAGCAGATCCAGACTCACGCCTTTTAGTGTCTTGTGGGTATGGATGTGGAAACAGTTTGTGGAGAAGAGATCCGAGCTCGAGAGACATGGCTGCATATCAAACCACAAAGGCCAACCCCAATGGAGAGATGGGGTCTAGGCATGTAGCTCAGTTTAGGCTTTTCAACCTGACCTTAGGCTTGGCTTGACTCTTCTAGTTTGACATATTTTGAAAATTTCAAACCACGGAAGCCCAAATTTGCAAAACATTGAAAAAACAAGAAAATGACTATCAATCCAATCTCATTTAGCATCAAACACTGGCTCATGAAGGTTAATGATTCAACTTCCAAGTGAAAAATCAGTGCAAAATAGTACCTGGATGAACAGAATGAAACAATGTAGTCTGTCCCAGAGCAAGTGAAAATGCTGGTTGGGTCATCATATGCATAACTGTATGCTGCAGGGCATGCTTCCTTGAACTTCTTTGAGTAATATGTAGGCTGGCAGGTCACAGGGTTCCCATAAACACCCTTACAGCAGTACTCATCTGTGCCAAACACATCACATGCACTTCGGCAGGCAACGATCTTCCCATCAGATTTAACGGCGAGTTCGGCCGGGCAATTAGGCCTCAAGTCGCCATCGCAACCGGCAACGCTACAGTTACCCTGACCTTTAACCGGCGTAATAACGACCGGAATGTTGAATCCGTCGACGAGACTAACATCATAAAAATCAGGTGATGCAAGTGTAAACTCGGCAAGTGAGGTAGGGGGTTCGCCTGAGGCTGAGCATTTGAGGGTATTGCCACAGCTACCAGTCAGGCAGCTGCCATTACCATTTTTATCAAAGTTGCAACCGGTTCGGCCCCATATTCGACCGGACCAACCAACCGGGGCAGTGAAGACCATTGACTGACCCGGTTTTAATACAAAACCGCCCCCATTAAAGTTATCACCCGGTGTAATCCCAGGCCAAATTGTTTCTTTGCAGTAGTTGACTATGGTGAAAACTCTTGCTGATTCTGATAGCTTTGCACCTAACCACGAAAATCAGTTGAAATAGAAATTAGTATATATGAGCGCAGGGCTGAGTTTGTTCATGAACCCAGGAAAAAGATTTGAAGAATCAGTGAGTTCAAGAAACAAATTTCATTAAAATAACAGAAACTATTTAAATATAATTGAATCTTTTCCTATCTAAGAAAGAGAAACACCTCCATTACTGCATGAATTTGAAGAAAGCAGCTGACCCAGAAGCCAAAAATAATTAAATGGACAAATCGAATCATGAAGGACCAGAGATTCAAGAGAGAAATAACGGTAGATGTTACCTGATGTAATCACTGTTAAGACTAACAAGACTGTGAGAAGGTCTCTCAGATGTGGAGCCATCTCTCCTCTCTATCTCTGGCTGCTCTTTGCTTGAAGCGGTACTGAGAGAGCTCGGAAGAGTCCAAAGATAAAATAGAAGAAAAGAAAGAAGAATACGTACGTGTGGGGGAGAGAACCAAAGGTCCTGACCGTCCAAAAAGGCTTCCTTGCTTGTCTGAACAGACGATTCCTTCCCTTTCCATTTCCAGTGGTTTCCTTTTCTTCCATTCTTCCTTCTCTAGAGATTTTGTCAATTTTAAAATGGACCCATGTGATGCTTCCACATGTAAATTCAATCAATCAACTTGTCACACAGAAGGGCCTCTAGGCATCTACTAAAAGTATGAGCTTAAGAAATGTCATTGGCCTACAGTACCAGATGTACCAAATGCATTCTCTGATTCTGTCTCTGAGTTTGAGCCAAGATCAGAATCAAACCCAACTTCGATCACTTAAAGAGACTCCAAGATTCCTCGGCGCTTCTCTACGCCAAGTATGCAGAAACAGAACCTGGGGGCTGAATCCTTTGAGAATTGACTTCTCAACCATTAAAAGTTTTAAAAACGAATTATTACTGTGGTTCAAACATAGACTTAGCAAAAGAACTTTCATCTCTGATGTTTTTTTGGCTACGTAATTCTCTACTTTCTGTGCACCAGTTATCGTTGGGCCACTGTGTTAAAGGCAGAAAAGGATTGGTTGCACCCTTTATGCTGATGCGTCTGTGTTTGAACCATTAAGCAGAAATAAGTACTCGGATTATTGGTGATTAAGCTTTATTCAGTGATAATCTCAGCTCAAAGAGTCACAAATGGATTTGGTTACTTCTTTCATACTACTCTTCTGGGTTACTACATATTATTAGGATTCCTATGTGCACAGTGTTTGGTGAGAGGTATCATTGGATGGTTTGGGCTTTCGTTTAACCCCATTAGAGATAAAGGAAAGCTGCTTCTCAACTTTATTCCTTCCCCTCTCAGCTTCTGTGAAATATATTAGATGATAAAGGAATGGCTCAAAAGCTTGTGATATTCATGTAATGGCCAGTCACTTTCTAGGGATTCTAATCTGTCAAACTAGTTCCCTCAGTACAAAGTAATGGATGCCGCCTTCCTATGTTTTTAGTAAAATTTTACTGTAAGTATTGGTTATCCGGTTAGATATCTCCATAAGCTTCTTCTTGGTCGGTCATCCAAACAAATTGTCCAATTTGATGCTGACAATAGCGGTTGCATTCTTTGACCTAACTATCTTCATTTCAAATTGGTTTTGAGATGGAGGATGGGTATTTTTCAACAGGTTTGATTATGAGGCAATTTTCTTCTTCTTCTCCTAATAGAAAAGGTAATAGGCTAATCTATGAGGTTTCATGTTTCATTTTTGTTTAGGGTATGTTTGATTGATAAAAAAAATAAAAAGAGAAATAAAAAGTTTAGGAAAAATGACCATCCAGTCCAGGGTCAGAATTCATAGGCCCAAATTACAGTTAGGGTAGGTGTCAGTTTGGAATTGATGTTTATTCACGGGGGCGTGATTATGAGTACATAGGGTGTGGGATTTTGACGTTTTAAATGTTTATAAATTTGCAGTAGAATTCAGAATTCTGCTTTAGACCTGTCCGTACTTTTCCGAAAATTTTAATAATTTTTTAATGCTTTATTAAGAACTTTTCTTCAAATTTCTGTTTCTCTTATTTTCTATCAAACCAAACACAGCCTTAGGTGCAACTTGGACAGGCTTCGGTTGAAGATATGTTAGAATTCTTCACTCTGTATTTATTATTTGGTGGTTAAAAATACGTAATATGCTTGAAAAAAAAATGGGCTCCACTTTTCTTTTGGTAATAACTGGGTTTCAATTTTGTTAAAGAGAAAACTGACTGTTCATTAACTAGGCAATCTATTTTAATGGCATTCTGTGACCTACCATGCAACCTAAAAGAGGGTATCATGTACAAGGTTTTGCTTTTGGATAACATATGTATGTGTATATCAAATGTGGCTGTACTTACCAAAAAAAAATGTAATTGTGAATCCATCATAGGTGATTTTTTAGCAAACAGGAACCCGTTTGAGAGGGCTTTAACGTTTGGCATTTTATGATCCAAAAAACCTCAGAAAGTCATGAAATCCTGTTTGGTGAAAATCCAAAAAAAGCTGAAAATAGCTTATATAATCTCAAAAATCGACTTTTCGGTGAAGTTATTACCGGTAACTTCTCAGAAATGACTCTGTCAATGCAGCTCAATCACCACAAAAGCCCTCCCAAACAGGCTCCAGATATGCTTACATGAGTGTAGTTCTGGGCTAGGTAACTTACCATGTGGGCGTTGTCATCAGGGATGAGCATGGGCCCAGATGGGCCATGCCAAGCTTAGCAACTATGAGATATGTCCGGGGCCCTGGTTGGGTTCGACTATGATGCCAGAAAGATATGATACCGGAAAAATTTACAGGCAATCAACTGGCATCATAAAGAAAATAACCAATTAGGAGGTATTCATCAAAATTTATCGGGGTACTTTGATTGGTCAAAACTCTTCCGGTATCATGTCTTTTCAGTACCATAGATTTTTCAGAGTACGGATAGACTTATTGCAGAACTCTGATTTCCACTGCAGATCTATAACATTTGGAAAGGTCAGTTACCCCCACCCTATGCACCAATGTCTGCCCGTAAATTGGCATCAATTCCGAGTTAGCATCTACCCCAACTGTAAGCCTATGAATTCTGATCCTGGGCTGAATGGTCATTCTCCCTAGATTTTTCCCTATCTTAACATAAGTAAAAAAAAAAAAGGTTCTTCTTAAGACCATAAAGTAAGTGGAGACACACAATCATCCATATCATTCCCTAAACGGATAAGGGATCTTTTTTTGGTATTCGGTGCCTTGCACCATTAATAACAATTAGGCAATATTTGAATTCGAATCCGATTAGAAAATCCAATATCCGAATTCGATTTGATATCCAACGGATATTGAAAAGTAATATTCAAATTCAAATCCAATAAAATAATTGAATATTCAATTTGTTTCAAATTCGACCAATTAATTATTTTAGGTAATTAATAAATATATAAAATAAATATTTTATTTATGTAAAGTATATGAAGTATATAAGTTATTTATATAATTTAATTATTATATATAAATTATATAAAAGAATTAAATATTTTATATATTATATAAGAATTAAATAATCAACCGAATGCAGATATTTATTGAATCAAATCAGGTCATATCCGAATCCGACCGATTAATAACTTCCCCTTCACCCCTTTTTTTCCTAAAATGCTGATTATAGATTCGTTTCCACATCAACACTGGAACAAACCAGCTAACACACCAACGAGCCAACCCTCAGTGGATAAAGGATTTAAAGAGCCTTCATACAGAATTTATCATATTTGTGTGACGTAGAGAAGACCGATAAATCTAAACTTTTTGCAACTGCACATTTCATTAATCTTTTTGCAATTAATATGGACTATGGAAAGTTTTCAAATTTAACATTAAATTTGTCAAAAGAGGGGCTCTATTATTATTATTATTATTATTATTATTATTATTATTATTATTATTATTTAAATATTAACAATGCTGCTTTATCCCAAATATGGGCCAGGTGTTATGCGTTAGACTTAATTAATGGGTTAGTGGAGGATTAGTGACAGGACATACATAAGGTCCATTGACTATTGTAAGTTTTAAATTTAATATTAAACTTTATTACAAAGAAGGCTTTATTATTTTTATTTATTTTTTTCTTTTTGTGGTGATGCTGTTGCTTTAGCCTCGTAGCGGCCAGGTGCTATATATTAGATCCAGTCAATTGATTAATGGGTTGGTGAGTGGTGATAGGGTGCATGCGGAGTCCATTGGCATATAATGCGAAGAGCTTGTCTTTTCAGTATTTGAAAATGAGCCTCTTCAATACAAGGGATGCCTTATGAGTTATGACCAAATCGACAATGAGTGGATTAAAATAAAGACTCTATTCTAACCAAAATGAAAGGGGGGAATATGTGGGTGGTCATTTTGGGCCTCCAACCAATTTTCTACGTGAAGAGACTCCCTTCTTATTGATTCTTCCTTCCTAATCAACCCAACTATCACTTAACAAAAACAAACAACTCGACTATCAGATCCACTCCCTTTTCTCA
The DNA here is from genome assembly GCF_055504915.1 of Nelumbo nucifera. Taxonomy (NCBI): domain Eukaryota; kingdom Viridiplantae; phylum Streptophyta; class Magnoliopsida; order Proteales; family Nelumbonaceae; genus Nelumbo; species Nelumbo nucifera. Next base: position 45,364,022 of record NC_142653.1, on the reverse strand, counting down.
TTTAAAAATTTTACTTTAAGTTTTTTACATTATATTCTTTTTTGCTTGAGAGTGGATGGTAGAAATGACAACAGGGTGAGTTTAGGCCTTAGGGCAGGGATCATACTTTCCATCTCCGACCTCAATTTTGAAACAAGTCTCTGTCCCATAATTTGATCCCTGCCAGGATAAAAATCGAAAAAGTACAGACAGACTTAATGCAGATTTCTAAATTCTCCTGCAAATCTATAAACATTCAAAATGTCAAAAATCCACACTTTATGCATCCATACCTGTCCGTAAATTGACATCAATTCCGAGCTGACACCTACCCCAACAGTACTTTAAACCTACAAATTCTGACCCTAGGCTGAACTTTAATTCTCCCATAAAAACTACCCTCTATCTCTAATCACCGATGGAAACAGGTTTGGACCCAAATCTTCCTCACTGTCCACCACCTCACAAACACAAACAATGCAATACGCTGACGATACCATATCGTCCATCACGTGGGTACTACCGCAAGCCACAAAGGGTTACCAATGTATCGCAGGTGGAAGGGCATTTTTATAAATTATAATTTGGGTATTTCAAGGTAAATGTAGGAGAAGTGTTGCCAAAAAGGTTATCCATTAATTGTTAAAGACAAAGCTCTTCAAAGAAGTATAGATAAATACAGTGGACTCAGTTCTGTGCATTTCTCATTTTGATTTTAGAAACTGTTACATGTACTAACATATACTGTTGCCAAAAAGGTTATCCATTAATTGCTTCTCTGCAAAATGCATGAAAATTTTCACCGGAGGAAATCAGGTGTTTCTATTTGCTTTATCAATGGCCACCCTGAATCCGTGAATCTGTGTATCTATGATTCTATGATGATGGAGTATTCATTGTTAGAAATCATTTTCTTTTTGTTTTTTTTTTCTTGAATAGAAATCAAAAGGGGCTATCACGTCCCTACAAATCAGACATACAAATAAAAGCTAAATTTCATGGAAGGTCACTGAGATTGAGACTTACTGAACCCTGTTAGAAAAACATTTTCTTTCATTGCTTACTGGCTTTTCATATTTTTGACTCCTGGAACAATTTCCTTTTACTTTCATTGCCTTTAACAAAGATTAGAGACGTTTCTTTCTTGCTAGCATGCCTGATTCTGGAATTCGAGTGGTGATTATGTTCAATGTTGGTTTCTTGTGCTTCTTGGATCATCTCCCTAAGCCATTCTGGAAATACCCCATGTAGGCATGTATTACATTTCGTTTCATAAGTAAGCTCTCAAGGCCTTGGAAGAATTAGCAATAGCACTAATAAGTTTTCTCTTATGTTTTCTCACTTTGTTCATTTATTTCTTTCTTCATTCCATGTGAAGGAAAACTGATGCCTAATCCACTTCACAGATCTAGTAAGAAATCAGTAAATTGACAATCAAAGGAAATAAGGCATGTTACCCAGGGTTGATAAATCGCTTCAGCAAAAGGAATGAAAATAGAACCTGGTAAGTTTGCCAGATTAAAGCACAATCACGTTCTCACAAGTCACAATACATATTCTCATTAAATCAACAGCAAGCAGCCAAGGCCACAGATTACTCATCCTCGGCGCTAGTATGAGCAATTCTGCATCTCCACGCTCCAAGAAACACTTGGATTAGTGGTGGTGATCTCTGACCTAATCACCCAACCTACCGATTTGGAGTTCAGATTTCCTCCTCACACCCACCTCACAGTACGTTGCAGCCACACATAATGAACATCTCCTGTACTTGTATGTTTTCATTGATGGGGAGATGTTCCCGATGCACAGCTGCAAGTGCTCTGAGGTGGGCATGAGGAGTAATCCCGATTCACCCATTTACTTCACAGGCTATATGGGTTAACAGTCCAATTGGATGGAGTATGTTAGTATGGGTTCGGCGATATATGGTGCCTCCGTGCCTAATCCAATCACCCAGCCCATTGGATGCATTATATCTCAACTCACACAGGGGGATGGATGTGGGTTGGGTTAATGTGTGACTGGGCTACACCCATTTAAGCTCTATGCAAATGGTGATAAATAGGTTGGTTGGTTAAATGGGTGGGTTGTAGCTCAACCAATGCTTACACACACACATGCACACCCACAGAACATCCATTCTCAAGACAGCTCCATCTGGTTGCATGGTCCAATACTCCAATGTCCAACATCTTGGGTTGCTGGGTTCATCGGGTCTCTGCCAATCTTGTTCGCATCCAAGCAACCAAGGGAGTCCCAGTTGCAAGGCCTATCTGATCGAATCAGGCAGTCTGATCTGGGTTCTAGAGACACCTAAGAATATGTGTGAATTCATAGAAGCATGATCTATTAATTCAGCATCAAACCAAACCAAAAATTTTGTAGCACCAGTTCTTGCACTCTCTTGGATGGGGAGAGGTCAGTGCATAGTAAGGGCTCCAATAGCACCACGGCCAAACACTTTCAAGTAAACGTCTTATCATCCTTGGAGTGTTAAACGTTTCTATAGTGACCACGCATTAGATATTTGACAGCAAAGTAGTTACAAAACCATGGATTTGCAGCATAAAGTTCTATTGGAATTCTTAAATTGCAAGTTTGTGACAAGTAAGCAACATGTATCAGGTTTTTAATATCAGCATGGTTAAAATACCATCAATTGTTTGGAAGGCTCATATTATATATGCCTGCCAAGCGATCAAAATCATCAGAAGAGATACCGTTTATGATATCATACTTCTTGCAATTTACCTTAAGAACCTCCACTTGTTGATCTGCAAGCTTCTTCTCTTCCTCCAGTTGATACTGTACAAAGAGCAGAATAGATCTAGTATGGGCAATGTTTCAACGCATAATAATTTTGAATGAGAACTTTACTGTAAAGAAGAACGAAAAATTGACAATAACATCCCTGCATAGTGCATAGTAGCTTATTTCTGAGTAAGTGCACCAGTTTTTCATCCAATACGAACGTAAATGAAATAGCATCACTCTTCCTACTTATGTTCATCCAATCAATGCAGTGATGCACTTTAGCTTTTTTAACCAAATGCAAGTAGTATGTCAACATAAGAAAACCAAGAAATACAATGAAACAAATGAGTATACCTTGAGCATTACAGAAGCTTCTGCAGCCTGTTTCCTGATAGCATACTTCAGCTTCCTTGCAACTTTAAAATCTGGATCCTTGGGGTCCACCCATCGGCACTGTATCCTTCGACCAGGCTTTACAGGTAGATCATCAAACATCTCCACTTCAGCTGCACGTGCCCTAACAGGCCTTGGCATCCCAGACATCATGAATGGGCAGTTGGTCATCTCCATGATAATTGATTCAGCCTGCTTTGCACTCGCCATCTCCACCAAGGCACACTGGGGGATGTCCTTCAACTCTATATAGTTTGGGATAAACTGAACATTTACAACTTCTCCAAGCTGCTCTAGTGCGGCCTTTATGACAGATGCAGTGACCTGTGGTGAGAGGTTGTCAATATACACTGTCCTCTTCATCTTCTCCTCAAATTCTGTATATTCATCGTGGGATGGAGTTGCCATTGTAAAGGAGCTAAATGCAAATTCTCCGCAGTATAAGCAGAATAGAAGGATGACTAACTGCAAATATCAACAAAAGGCAAGGCCAAGAAACATAATTAATGCTGAATGGTGTACGTTAAGATCCAAAATATTATATCAGTAATGGAAAAAAAATGCCATTTTCTGATTAACCATCTGTGAACACAGTTTGATGCACTTTAAAATGCCCAAGAAGAAGAACTTCGACAAAATTGGAAAGAAAGAAGTTACTTTACACCATATTTTCTTATTCTTGATTTATGTTTGCAGATTTTTACATGCACCTTAAAGAACTTCAACAAAAATGGAAAGAAAGGAGAGACACACCAATTGTGTTGTCACCAAAAGAGAGAAAGAGGACTATTCAATGCACATACTCCAAGAGTTGTACAAAAACAAACTTCAGTCCAAGCTTCATTCTTCACTAACTCACAAGGGCAACACTTATTTGAGGATTGGAGGATTTGGTTACACAATTTACAAAACTACTTAAAGTGGGACAATATGCCTAAGGGCAGGAAGATCTATTTTGTTGATAGCAAGTTTTGAGCCAAGAGTGTGGTAGTTCAAGCATGGTGCCAACCAGCTGGTTGGTAAGGTCTCCTGCTGGTTGTTGTGGAGACGGGGTCAAATCCCGAAATAAAAAAATAAAAAAAAAAAGGGTGTGGTAGTTCAAGCAGCAAGATGGTATGAGAGGATATGAAGCAAGAATTGAAGATGCAGTTCTCACCCATGAACTCTAAGGAGCAATTCTATCTATAGCTTTGCAAATTGCACCAAGATTCAACTATGGTGGAAGTGGAAGATAACATACTATCACTTTGCAACTCACTCTGATCATGAGTGGAATGGGGATATTATGATAGTCATGTACCATTTAGGATTAAGAAAATAGAATGCATCAAGATTAGTCATGTGCAATTTGTTTTCTGCAGTTGACGCAATTCAAGTTGTTCTTTTTTTCTTTAATTCCACTTTTTATAATTTGTTGATAAAAGAATAAGAATAGGGGGTTTTTATTGCTACCCTTGCCTATGTGCAAGCACCCCTTATAAATTAGGGTAGCCCTTGCTACCTTGCCTATCCATTTCCACCTCTTTTTCTTTCTTTCTTTCCTTTTCAAACAGTTTTCAGATTCACTAGGAATAACCACCCAATACAATTGATCTCTGTTTGTCTACTGTTTAGCCAACACATCCATCAAGTTATTGGCCAGTCTTCAGGTACAACTGAAGTGGGCCCCCTCTCTTGCCAAATAATTTATTTCCCTCAGTGTGTGTGTCTATAGTCTATACAGCCATGGCCCTGGGTTGTTATTGTTCATCCACTCTAGTACTACTTGAGAGTCCCATTCCACCACCAATCTCTAAAGTTAAGAGTTTTCCTCAATTTCAGGCCACCCCACTAGTACTATATATGCAATTGGAGTTGCCTACCAGATTAACGATGATTTGAAGTATACTTTCTATGCGCTCTTTTAGAATGGTGCTTTCAAGCTTACTGGTGCAGTAGCTTCTCCATAAACACAACCAGCATGCATCAATACATTCTATAGGAAATGCAACCAAGTCTAAGGTTAATTTTTAGTGATTCCATTGTAAGGGTTGCAAACACTTTCAGCCAATTTTCCTAATAAGATAGTGGCCCAAAGGGTATAATCTCCCACCATTAGGCAACAAACAATAAAACTAAAGCTCATACACCCCCTGAAATTTTCTCTTTTGAAAGGAGAAAGTTGTTTGGGACAGAGAGGCTAGGTTTTTTTTTTTTTTTTCTATGAGATGCCACCAATTCAGATGTTAGGTGCAATCTTCTTCAAATGATAACTAGAAACTGTTAATAACCAAAAAATAACAAAAAAGAAAAGAAAAGACCAGAACTGTAAGAGAATGACTCAATCTGGCCCAAGAGGACTTCCTTCACTGCAAGTCTGCACTATAGCTTCAGTATAATGGAATCATATTTTAGGAGCTTTTCATGTGAATCGGTGCTTTCCAGAAATATTGGAACAACTCTTAAGGGGCTGGTATCTCCAAGGACTAAGCATAAAAGGAAACTGCTTTGGAACTCTAACCTACAGTGACTATTTGGGACCTATGAAAGAAAGAAACTTGCATATCATTGAGAACAAAGAACGTCTGAAGATGTCTTCTTAAAAAGGTAGTTGGTATGCTAAGATCCTCGCTAGTAATTAAGATTTTACTCAAGGATGTTCCTTTCCACGATGTTTTTTTTATTATGATATTCATTTTGTTACTCTTTGGTACATAGGTCATGTGATCTAGTTGTTTTCTTTTTGGACAGACTGACTCTTTGTACATAGGTTCTGGTGTACATAATCTCATAGTTTTCACAGCAATACAACTACATTTTGCCCTTCTCAAAACCACTACATCAGATGAATTTACATCCTAAGAATCCACTTACATTTTAATTTCAGTAGGGGTGCAATTTGGGCAGGCTTGGGCAGAGCATTTTTTTTAGATTTTGAAATTGCCCAGTCTCAGCACCCATGGTTGATACAAAGAAAAATTTTAAAATCAGGTAACCATGTTGAACCCCTCGTTTTCAGTCAATTAGCTCTCCTCTCGTGTGGAAAGAATAGTGCGCTCTTTTCACCTTTCTTTTGCTCTAAAAATAATAATAAGTTGTCATTCACAGTGAAACTGCAAAGAATGTTTCTGATATGGAAAAGTGCCACAATACTGACTTGTATAGGATCATTCCATGAGGCTAGAACGGAATTCCCTGACCTTACTATATGGTTGTCAATTTCATATAAGAACAGCCAACTTCCAACATCTCTTTGCTTCTTGAACAAATAAGAACAGTCAGTATCAATCCAATTCCTTTCCTTCTTTCTTGTTTCCACTTTAGAGAATAGAACATCTTATAAGCATAACACAAGCAACAACAATGAGGAATTAACCGCTATGGCTTTTACAGAAAAAAAAAACACTATTATTTAGATTCTTCAAAACTACATTGATTAGAACAGCTCATTCAATGCAAAAGTCTCTAGACCCTTAGAAAAATGGGGAGAAAGAAAATACAGTGTGAGGCATTTTAAATTCCATTTTGCAATAAACGAGATAATTCAAGAATAAAAGGGTTTTGGCTCCAGATGCAAAATCTTCCAATAGTTTACCATACTCGACAAAATATGAAATTAACGAAACAAATATATGTTTGGCTGATCCTCCTTCCTCCAACATGCATATATTTACGCTTATTTTCTCTTTCTTCTACTCTGAGCTAGAGATATAACCAAACCCAGAAATGAGTTAAACTTTAGTAATCTAAATCTTTGGTGTTCTTCAAGATTGTGAAGAACCCACTCTGCTTCATAAGGAATTCTATCAGACTTTCCCATCATGATCAATTCCCGAAGGATTTAGAGCGGACACATTCAAACAGACAAGGATTATAAAAGATAATGAAATGGATGATACGGTGATTGAGCAAAAACAAGGAATTCTAAAAACATTACTTACCTTATGAGTTTCGATTTGCTACTTCCTTTCCGGCTTCAGAAACAGAGAGATGAGTATCAGCTGGGGCGGGAAAGGAAAATGTTCGTTTGGCGTTTGGTATTCCCAGTTTCTAATCCATCCAGGGCCCATGTTTAGTACTACACACCCACACAACACAGTTCGATTGGAGGAGAAATCAGCTAGTCTACCTGAAGTAGCGCTGGGCTAAAACCATGAAATCATGGCCTTCAATGCTTTGCTGTGACCCCATTTTACGTGCTTCATCCAATTTAAGGTGGGCCACAGCAATACATCGAGGGCTGTGATTGATTCATGATTCTTGCCCAAAGCTGCTCCAGATGGAGCAGCTGATTTTTAAGCATTTTAATGCGAGACTCCTCTAACTTGCCACGTGTTAAATATTCAAATAAAGTAAACTGCTTTTGCTGCCACAGATTAAAGTAACGTTGTTACGGAACGCAACGCGGAAACCTTCCCTGAATTTTCTGACAATTATATAAACCTTCCTGTGTTGTTTTGGTTATAACAAAAAACTCCCTGCAATTTTGAAAAAATATTCAATTACCTCCCTTCTGTTGGTTTTCTAATAACATAGATAACGAAATTACTAAAATACCATTTTTTACGATAAGGCACCCTACACAATTTTAAATTTACCCTTTGCTATTTTTACTTGACAATTTTATGGGGCGTTCTTTTTTCAGATTTTGAGGAGTTCGGCTTCAGCCAGTACAAGGACTGTTCGAACACCATTCGAACAGCCTTTACAGCCTTGCATCGGAAATATTTCTGCACTTCTGTGCTTTATTTCATGGGAGATATCCCAATGAAAAGTTATAATGGTTGTTCGAATGGGCTTTCCACTAATTGAATCCGGTTTTGATTTTGAGAGGGAGGAAAGTTGGTCAATTGGATTTTGGTTCCCATTGACCAAGAATCCCAGGTAAGTGATACCCATTTCCTAGGTGGGTAAGTAACTTTCCCACCTAGGAGGAAAGTTGACAACACTTGAATGGGACAAAATTGCCATTTTTAATAATAGACTTTTATGACTAAAATGGTTATTGCCTTATTTACATAAAAAATAAAAGAACATGAGTAAATGCACTTACCCGGGTAAGTGTTTCCTAGGAAAAACTTACCCAAGTAATTGCATTTACCCGGGTAAGTAACTTACCGAAAAACGAACTGTCCTTTGAGAGATTTAAGGTGGCATTTAATAAATCTAAAGTTTGATGTCTAAAATGTCAAAAAACTATTAGTCAGGTATGAAATCTAAAAAGTATAGAAATGATTCTTTGCTTTTTAAAGGCTGTCAAAAAATAAGATCATTTGAGTTGGAGCAATTCTCTAACATCTAAAATTATGAAATTTACTATTTTACCCTTAGAAATAGACTATTTGATAATATTATTAATAATAAAAAGAATATTAAATAAAATATTATTTTATTTATAAAAAATATTATGATTTGTTGAAATAAATAATTAGTTATCATTTAATTAATAATAATATTTATTTATTATTTTAACTAATAAATACATATTTTTAATTAATAATAAATATTTATAACAACATTGATTTATTATTATTAAATCATATTAAATAAACTACTATTATTATCATTATTAATAAACATATTATTATTATTATTATTATTAAATAGATGATAGTAATGAGGGCATTAATGTCATTTTATCATGTCTGAAATGTGTGTGGTGTTAGTAAGACATGAAACCAGGTCTTACCACTTCAGATCTGAATTTATGTTTCAAATCCTTTAGGCTGTGTTTGGAAATGATGCAAATAGAGTGTAAATCCCGGTTCAGAGTAAATTTGCGTTATGGTTCACTTTTGTCTGTATTTGACAACATTACATTTATGCATTGACAAATGACAGACCAATACATATTTACATTGATAATTAGATGTAAAAGTACATCAATAAAAAAGAAGTAAATTTGCATTCAAGTGGGCTTTTGATAATTAAAAGGCATATGCTTTATTGGAATTCGTGTTTGCATCCATTATAGATAAAAGTCTGTTTGGTAAGAAGGTAAATTTGTCAGTGCAAAACTAACCCAACTTTGCAATTTATATGGACCATTTTACACTCTACATATTCGCATTCACACTTATTTGCATCGCTTCCAAATGCAGCTTAATGAAAACTAAATCCAAATGCTGGTGGGGTTTGAAAAGCAAAATTTTCATACCTCAGATGTCTAAGAAGTGTTATCAAACGCCACCTAAGTTAAAACACAAACTCTCTACCAATCACCATCCCATAGATGTAGAATAAATAGTCTTTTTTTTTTGCATCTTATCTGCCTTAATCTTCAAGTGGTTTCTTGAGAGTGTAAGCCCAAGAGTTGAAGGCAGAGATAGGAGGGCACATTTAGGAATGAGGATAGATGTTCTGCATATTGTGTGAGTGTTTCCAATAAGGCAATATCTCAAATTTCTTTCTTTCTTTATTGATTAAAAAATCTATTTCATTTTCCTTTGTTTCCTTTTATGGTTTATACTAAACTCCTGAGGTTTGTGGTCTTGATTATAGTGGACTTCATTCAATCTTTGTTAAAGAATTCTCAACTTTTTCAGTTTAAATTGTAATTTTTCACTAAGCGGGCGTTCTTTTTGTGTATTTTGAGACGGGAAAAGTTGGTCATTGGGATTTTGATTCCCATTGACCAAGAAACCCATGTTCATTTTTCAGATTTATGTGGGGACTAATGAAAGTTTATTTTCCTAGGTATCACTTACCCTCCTAGGTGGGTGAATTAACTTTCCCATTTAGGAGAAAGTTTCCAATACTTGGATGGGACAAAAATGCCCCTTTTAATAATGGAATTTTTATGGCTAAGATTGGCATTGTCTTATTTACATGGAAAATAAAAGAACATGAGTAAATGCAGTTACCCAGGTAAGTCTTTCCTGAGAAACACTTACCAAGTTAAGTGCATTTACCTGAGTAGTTGACTTACCTAAAAGCAAATGCATGCAACAAGTTAAATCAACATTCTCTAATTTTTATAGTTGTGGTTCAAATGACAATTTTTTGGAAGACCCTTTTGCATTGGTATATTACTATTTGATTATTCAGAATCAGGTCATATGTGCATATATAAGCAAAACTACAATTAGATGGTGGAGATCACATGTAGACATGAGGTGGCTTTATGCGGGGAAGATGTAGAAACTATTGAGCATTACCTATTTGTGGAGTGCTACACGGGGATGCAAAGATGGTGGAGATGGAGGAAATGCTCTTAGTGGTCAAATTGGTTGATCAGTTTCCATAGGAAAATATGCTCATACAAGGAGATTACCTATTTGTCATCAATCATATGAAGGCAAAACACTCAATTGCTCCATATGCAGCTCACGAATTGGTTGTTTCATGTGGCATATGGGTCTCTGTTGTGTGGTTTGGAAGCACCATTTTCTAAGAAAACAGTGTCTTTTTTTTTGTTTGAAAATGTTGCTGCCAGGTAGGACATTTCCTGGAGCAACAACAACGTTTTCTGTTTGATACCAATGCTCCATGAAACATTTTCATCACTGGTACCTATTATTCAGTGCCATGTCATATCCCTATCACTACCACCTCATGTCCATGTTGGCAACAACAAGCTACAGCTCAAAGAAACGCCAAATTCAGCGTTGCTCCAAGCCACGCCTTTCCGATTTCCAAGGTGTGGCTTGGAGCACCATTTTTTATGGAAAAACGGTTTCAAACAAATAGATGTTTCCTGAAGCACCATTTTTTCTGACGTGGTGTTGATGTGTCACCATTTTCTAGAGGAATGACATCGATGCCAAACAGATATATTGTGCCTACTAGATCCAGTCCAGCTTGTAGTACATCTCCACATGAAGCACTAAACATGCGGGAGTAACTCCTAGAAATGCCAAAATTGTCATCACATCATCTCTGCTAGTGTAATATTGTGGTTAGATGATTCTACCTACTCACTTTGCAAAAGTTTCAGAGGTGACACACACCTAAATTTACCAAGGGTAGGGGTGGCAATTTTTCACCCAACCCGTTGAACCCATAGGTAGGACTGGTCTGGACTTGATAGTTGGAAATGGGTTGATCACCCATTGGGTCAATTTAAATGGATTGGGTTGGGTTGGGTTGTGGATAACCATTGGGTTAACCACTAAAGATACAAGTATGAATTCCTTAGCCTTTTTTTCTTCATTTTCTTCATTTGAGTGAAATAAATTATAATCAGTGCATTAATTAATTACTAAAATTAGATTTCCTTGAATCAACACACTTCACCCGAATCAACATAAATCCAAATCAACCTGACCCGAGTCCAGACCAGTCTGAATCAATTAAGCTAGGTTTGAATATGAACATACCTAATCACCTCAGTGTGATTCGTTTGGGTCGATCATCTTAGTCCAGACCCAACCCGATTTAACATGGAGCGATCTGATCCGACCCGAATCTGAAACGGTTCTGGGCGGACTGGTTCAATCCAAATCCAGTTTGATTTGGACAAAAGAAACCTATCCCACCTACTTTGGTCTGTTCCAATGTGACCCGACCCAAATCACAAACAGTCACAAACAAAAACCGGTTCAGGTCAGATCCGAAACCAACCCAAAGCCACATGGACCACTCGCTTTTGGATCCTCTTCGGATCAACCTGACCCGGGCTCGCTATAGTCATGGGGAAGCCGGTTTGGATTAAATCCGCTCCAAGCCAAAGTGGCACAATCCATTCGCTCCGAACTCCAGGTCGGACCAACCTAGAATTTGACCGGCATGCCCCTACCCTGCTTCGAACTAGTCGGTTTGGTTCCAAACCTGTGCACAACCTGATATGGGCCAGTCCGAGTCAATCTGCCATTGACCGGACCAATCCAATCTGGTTTGACCGAACTGATCCTAATCCAAATAGTTCAACCACTCTTGATGGATGCAGGATCTCTTGCCCACGTCTACTCACAACTACCCCCATGAATTGGGAACATCTCCTCTTGATGTGATTAGCTTGAAGACAAATCTAGTTAGATCGTTCAAGTTGGTCTAACTGATTTGAACTTAAGTGGTTCAGTCAAACCTAAAACCTGAACATAGTTAATGGCTTCACCACTTGTCTAAAAATAATATGCATGTAATGTGATTTGAACCTTCATCACTCATGTAAATAACAACTACTATTACCACCAAGCTATGACCAACTTGTTTATTAAATGAGAATTAGTTTTTAATTTTAAGTACATAAATATAAAGTTAATGGGTTTGGGTGGGTTAGATTGAGTAAAGGTGGGTTTGGATTGAACCCAACCCATTTAATTTTATATAATTGGGTCATCAATGGATTGGCGGGTTAAATGGATTGGGTTGAAACTCAACCCAAACCAAACCCAACCCAACCCGCCCAATTGCCACCGCTAACCACACGGGTGTATGTCCAACAGAGACTGACATGGGTTCAAATTGGGTTATAGTGGGAATTCAATGTGTAGGATTTGGCTTGCAATAAAATGAAATCTCTCCAAAATGACATTATTTATCCACTTGTCTCATTCAATGTCAATTAGTACAGCAACTTTCATATTACCTCACGTAGTAGAAGGTTTAGGTAACATAGTAAACAGCCATGGGTCTTTGTGTAAATGTTAAGTCTTCCAACCATTAGCAATCTAACATTTTAGCTCCCTTCAGTAGATATGTTCAACTTTCATATTACCTCGTGTAGTAGAAAGTTTAGGTAAGATAGTAGACAGCCATGGGTCTTTATGTGTAAATGTAAAGTTTTCCAACCATTAGCAATCTAAGAATTTAGCTCCCTTCAACAGATATGTTCTTGTTGCTAGAATATTTGAGCTCACATTCTATTGACCTATTGTCTCAATTAATAAAAATTGGCTACATTATCTCAATTAATATCTTTTAAAATTAGGGAAAATTCGTGATGAATACACTGTATTTTTGGAATTGTATCAAGTTAGTCCCCGAACTTCAAAACATGTTATATGTAATATTGAACTTTCAAAAACTATATAATAGGTCTTTATCCATTAACAAACGTTAAAAAATAAGTGAGATGATGGAAATACCCATCAGGTGTCATATTTGCCACTTGTTGTTGAATTGGTAGCACTTTAGATACGGAGACTATAGCAGAGAATCATCGGTTTGTAGACGATGCAGAATGGATTGAGGCTTCTAGGGGAGGGAGTGTGGCCGCCTCCTCCCCCTGCTCCCATCTCCGTCGGTGAATTCCTCCTTCAGTTGCTTCAGAAATCCACTCTATCCCACATACCTCCACCATAAATCCCTTTGTCGTACTTGATAATTTTTGTTGTTGCTTGTATTTTATAGGTAGTTTTTTTGTTTAAGTGAGTGTAACAATGTTATCAGAATCGGCAAAGTGAAGGGAGGTAGGTGGGAGACAGCCATTTCTTCTAGCACAGAGTTGCAATATGTTGTTGTTCACCAATGAGATACTGGTTTTCGACTCTAAAATTCGTTGAAACCCCTCAGTCTTGAATTGTTCAGTTGAAACCCCTTAGTTTTTTACCCATAATGTCTATCAAGAGGTCGTTTCACTAGGCTGATCAACTCCGACATGATCTCCAGTTGATAGCGATTGTTCCTGGACTAATCATGGAGGATTCTTCAGAAATCCAACCAGATGTTGGGATAACGGTGTTAGTTATGACAGCTGTCCCACTTGCCACATGTAGCAATATGTTATAACAGTTGTAACTCATGTATAAATACCTAATACCTTGTTCAATTAATTTAATCAAGATTTTCCTTTCTCCATGTCGCTTGTCATGGTATCAGAGCAATACCTCATTGCAAGAAACTCCCACTTCATCACAAATCTTCCATCACAGTTTCCTTCATCGCACTCCTGGTCACTTGTCTCTCGTCACAGACGTTCGTCCAAGAACGGGATTGCTCTGAAATCTTGCACCGGAGTCTACTGTGTCCTCATCGTAGATGCTCGTCCAAGAACAGGATCGCTCTGAAATCTTGCACCGGAGTTTGCTTTGTCCTCATCGCAGACGCTCGTTTTGCTTTGATCTTTCTCTAAAATCTTGTTGCTTCATCCTCATCGCAGACGCTTGCCCTACTCTGCTCTTCTCTAAATCTTGTGCTGGAGTTTTGTCTCCACTCGACCTGCTCTATTTCTTGCCACTCTTGGCAGATGCTCATAGCAGAACTGCTCCTGTTCCTTCTTGGCGCTATTTGTCTTCCCCTTCATTGAGGATTTGGACTGAAATTTCTAGATCAAAAATGGAGAATGCGGTAAATTCACCATACTTCTTGCATCCATCTAACAGTCCAGGGGCCATACTTGTATCATGCCAGCTCACCGGAGACAATTTCCTGATGTGGCAATGGGGCATGACCAATGCTCTGAGGGCAAAGAATAAGTTCACCTTTGTCAATGGATTTTTACCACGTCCGGCCTCCAACGATCCAAATCTGAATGCCTGGATTAAGTGAAACTCCATGGTAGTTGTGTGTATTTTCAATTCACTGAACAAAGAAATATACGACAGTGTCGCCTTCATTGAATCTGCATCTAATATTTGGAAGGAGCTCCAAGAACAATTTTCTCAAGGCAATATTCCATGTATCCACCAACTAAAGTGAGACCTCGCCCTTCTCCAACAAGGTGAATCATCAGGGATGACATAGTTCACCAAACTGAGGACTGTGGGATGAACTCAGCTCTCTAGATGAATACCTAGAGTGTACCAGTGGAGATGCCAAAGCCTTCGCAATGGAGCATGAAAGGGAGAAGTTACATCAATTTCTTATGGGACTCAATGAGTCTTTCAATGCCACTCGATCCAGCATTCTCGGATCCAAACCTCTCCCCTCATTGAGTAAGGCTTATGCCCTAATCACACAAGAAGAGTGACATTAATCGATGGTCTCTCCCCATATATTGCAACCTGAAGCATCCGCTCTAGAAGCAGATACTTCCAAGAACGGAAATTCCCAATCAAGATTCAAGTATGATCACTGCAAACACACAGGCCACACCAAAGACCGGTGCTACGCTCTTGTAGGCTATCCTTCCAACTAGAATTGTCACCGAACTGACAAAGCATCAACACAACAAGTCAATTCTTCCAAGACTAATCGACCAGCCTCCTGTGCATCGTCTGATGACATACCTACTGCATCTATGGATAAAACATCTCCAATAGTGGGTCTTACCATGCACCAATATTCACAACTCATTTCCCTATTAAATCGAGTCATCTGACTTCGCTACAAATGTCATTGCTAGTAAGCATACCTCACCCTCTATCGAATGGATCAGGGATAGTGGTGCATCTAACCACATGATATCATCTCCCTCTTTTTTTATCATTCTAAGCATGTTCATACCCCATTCGGCTGCCAAATGGCTCTGTTACCCATGCTTCTCTCCAAGGTTCTGTTGCAATCAACTCTTACATTCTGCATGATGTTTTGTTTGTGCCTAACTTTCATTGCAATCTCCTATCTGTTAGTAAAATAACTGAACTACTGAATTGTGTGGCTACCTTTTTTGCCTCTTCTTGTAGCCTTCAGGACTCAAGCTCCAAAGTTGTGATTGGGATGAGTGAAATTCGCCATGGTTTGTACCACTTTGTTTTTCACTCCACCACACCATCGACTGCTACCACACTCTTTGTTGCCTCCATAAGCTTTGATCTCTAGCACAAACGTTTGGGCCATGCCTTTCAAGCTCGCATGGAGTTCATTCCCAACATATCTACTATCAACTTATATAAATGTTGTGATAGTTGTCATAGAGCAAAACAAGCTCGTATACCTTTTCCTACTAGTACTACCCACAGTAATTAACCTTTTGTCTTAATTCACTGTGACATTTGGGGTGGTTATAAAACCCCCTTGCATTCTGGTGCACGATACTTCCTTACTATTGTGGATGATCATACACGATGCACTTGGGTTTACCTGTTGAAAAATAAATCTGAGGTTGGCATGTATCTGATGTTTTTTGTAATATGTTGCTCGTCAATTCAACACTTATGTTAAACAAATACGTTTAGACAATGGGTCTAAATTCCTCTCTAGACCTGTTCAATAGTTTTGTATGGATCAAGGTATGTTACAACAGACCTCTTGTGTTGCCACGCCTCAACAAAATGGGGTAGTAGAAAGAAAGCATCGCCACATATTAGAAGTGGCTCGGGCATTGCGTTTCCAAGCTTCCTTACCTATTTCCTTTTGGGGGGAATGCTTACTCACTGCAGTCGACATAATCAATTTGCTACCCACACCCTTACTATCAAATGTTTCTCCTTATGAAATGTTATTTCATCAGCCACCCTCTTATGACCACTTGAGGGCTTTCGGTTGCCTATACTATGTTCAAGCTATTCCCCAAACCTTGGACAAATTCGCTGCCTAGGTTGAACCATGTATATTTGTGGGCTACCCATATAGCAAAAAAGGCTATCAGGTTTATAGCCTCGAAACCCGACGCATCTTCCCAAGTCAAGATGTTGTATTCTATAAAGATTGGTTTCCTTTTCATCATGGCCCATCACATGTAACTAAATCATCAACAATGGTTCCACTTCCTCCGAATTCCTCTGATGACTGTGATTATCCACATACTTCTATCCCATCTAATGAACACACACACACCATTGCTACTCAGCCCACCACCATTGATGTGACTCAACCCATTACTTCAGCCCCCTCTTCAGTTCCACCTGTTACACATTCTCAACGACCCTGTCACCAAACCAGCATCCTTCCTCACCTCAATGACTACATTTACCAACTCCCCTCTTCACTCTTACAATCCAACCATGTTGCCTTAGAAGTTGAACCCAAATCCTACACACAAGCGGCCTGAGATTCCTGCTGGCGCCAAGCTATGGCAAATGAAATTTCTGCTCTTGAAAGAAATAATACTTGGACAATTGTACCCTTACCCCCAGAAAACATCTCATTGGCTCCAAGTGGGTCTGCAAATGCAGATGGCTCCATTGAGTGCTTCAAGGCGCGACTTGTTGCAAAAGGCTAAACACAAATTGAAGGTCTTGACTACCATGACACCTTTGCTCTAGTTGCCAAATTAGCTACTATTCATTGTCTCCTTGCTATAGCCACCATCAAAGGTCGGAACCTTCACCAATTAGATGTCAACAATGCCTTCTTACATGGAAACCTCCATGAAGAAGTTTACATGAAAATTCCACAGGGTTTTGAGACTCCAGATCCAACATATGTTTGCAAACTTAAAAAATCTTTATATGGCCTCAACCAAGCTTCCCGCATGTGGTTTGCAAAATTCACTCACACCCTTACATCCTTGGGGTTCTAGCAATCTTCCAATGATTATTCTCTCTTTATTACCTACTCCAACTCCTCATTTGTGGTTGTACTTGTGTATGTGGATGGTGTCAACATCACTGGTGATAACTAGGCTCGGATCACATCTCTCAAGAAGCACATTGATGAACAATTTGGCATCAAGGATCCCGGGTTGTTACGGTTCTTCTTAGGCCTTGAAGTAACCCGCTCTACATCTGGCATTTTCCTTAGTCAGCACAAATATGCTCTAGACATTGTGCATGACACTGGGCTTCAAGATTGAAAACCATGTTTAACTCCAATGGAGCAACAAAATCACTTGGTTGATGATTCTAGCCCCCATGCTCCGATCTGGCACAATTTCATCGTCTTGTAGGTCGCCTTGTATACCTCACAGCAACTCGCCCAGATCTTTGTTTTGCTATTAATTACCTAAGCCAGTTCATGCAATGTTGCTCTCCGACTGGTCCGTTACATCAAAAGCATCATCTCTACTAGCATCTTCTTCTTTGCTACGAGCACCATTTAGTTGCATGGCTTTTGTAACTCAGACTGGGCCAGCTGCCCTCTTACCCGTCGTTCTACCACGGGATAACTCACCCTGCTTGGAGACTCACCTCTTTCATGGAAAAGTAAGAAGCAACGCACGGTTTCCTGCTCCTCAACAAAAGTCGAATACAAGGCCATGGCTGTTGTCTCCTCTGAACTAGTCTGGCTACGAAGAATACTTGTTGAGCTCACTGTCATACTCATCGAGCCTCCAATCCTCCATTGTGATAGTAAAGCAGCTCTTCACATTGCAGCAAACCTGGTCTTCCACGAACGTACAAAACACAAAAGTTGATTACCATTTTGTTTGTGATCTAATCCAACGTAGAGACCTACTCATTGCTCATGTTTCAAGCATTTCCCAACCAACCGATCTATTCACCAAGGCCATCTCCACCGATCGCTTCCGCACTTATTTATCCAAGCTGGGCATCAAAGATGCTCCACCTTGAAGGGGGTGCTGGGATAATGGTGTTAGTTATGACAGTTGGGATAACAACATTAGTTATGATAGTTGTCCCACTTGCCACGTGTAGCACTATGTTATAACATCTGTAACTCATGTATAAAAACCTAATACCTTGTTCAATGAATTTAATCAAGATTTTCCTTTCTCCAGGTCGCTTGTCACTAGACTTGTAATACTTTGGGGAACAAAAGTTGATTGGCAATCTGCTAACAGAAGGTCTACTTCAAACGTCAAGGTGATTCAGATGTTGCCATGATGAGATCGAGCGACCACCCCATGGGGTGCCAAACTTCCCTTTTAGCAATTGTTTGACTTCTTGCTTGGCCTGCACCTTTCTCATATAAATCACTGCATGCCTAAGCAATGTCGAGTTGAACACTGAAACTGCGAGTTTCACTATGACATCATTTTCCTGTTGAAAATAACTGAAACTCCAGCGAATGGCGGTTCTGCAACTCATCGTGGTCACAATCATAACAAGGAGCAAGAGATTGAATAGTGGACGAACAAACATCTTCATCGGAGCGGGAAAATCGGGAGACTGCTCGTAGATTGCTGCTAAACTGGGGGCAAATAAGCAACAGAACTTAACCAAATTCCTAGAATCTGAGACCTCACCATTTTTCACTAACGTTTTCATGGAACCCCCTCGACCCCTCCACCACCCAAGCAACATCCTGCCCCTGGGTTCCAAAGGTCTGTTCTGCCAGAACCTAGGCGATGATGATGGGATGATAAGAAAGACAAACACCTGAAAACACTCGACTGCAAGCTAATGCATCCTCTATGTAACCTGCACACAATTTCAGCATTGCCTTGTTACGTCTGCTCTCTCAATTATTTCTTTTCAACTATCGCCGAAACATTCAGTTCCCAGCACCATCATTGGTTTGTTCAAATACTGTCTTCGTTCAAGGGTAGTTTTGACATTTTAAAAAAAAATTATGTGGCATATGGTCCAACCATTGAAACATATGAATCAGACACCCTCGTCATTCTTATTTGGTCTCTAATCTTCTCATTGGTGACGGACCTAATGGTATCCGATTTTAGCATGATAGGGTGGGATTCAAGGAGAAAAAAACAAAGGGTTTTTTTTTATCATTAACAAGCAGAGCTGGTCGACTAGATAAAGTGCAAAGATAATATTAAATGTATAGGTAGGATCAATAATTTTATTTCTAAATTTGTAGATGTGTAGTTTTTGCCTCCTCTTTTTTAGTCATAAGAGAAAGGTACCTACCTTAGATGCTGAATTAATTCTCTCTTAGATCACTACAACTCTCCTATAGACTCAACTATGAACAACTACTTCATCTCATTCTAGATTTGCACACTCCCAGTTGATTCTTGTTTTGTACTTCCAACAACCTCTTATTTATATGGTTGTCAAGGTTGTCAATATTTAATCATTAATGATGATCACAATCACCGCCTCTTTGAAACATGAAGCCTCTCCATCCATTCTCTCCCTGAGTTTTAAAAATGATTTTGGCTTGGGTTTCTCTCGTAGAAAGAGAATAAGATAAAAGAGGTTTTGGGTTTCAATTGGACTAGGTGATGAGCATTTCATCTTCTATGAATGTTAGATAGTGTATGTCCTTAGCTCCAATCAGATTGATGTACATAAATATTTATTTGTAAATTAATAAAGTACATTGTTGTTTCATGTTCATATTGACGTGTTTTTCTGTGTATTACCCTTTAAACTAGGCACTTAAGATATTTGTGTTAGTTCAAAATGTTCTCAATCATTGAATAAACTTGGGGAGTTTATTCTTATAAGGCTGACACAGGTGTGTTGTTAAGCAGTTGGAGCAGCTTGTCTAACCTACTAGGGTTAGATTTCAAACACAGCCAACGAGTGTTTATCAAAAGCACTGAACCCGGACCGATTTTCAATCATGTCTTGGACCTTGGAGATAGATAGGCAAAACTGAAAAATTATATATAACCCCAAACTTGATTATGGTACTGCACTAGGTGTTAGACTAAGTTATCTTTGATATGCCAACCAGTGAGATCTATCGAGGTCAAATACCTAGGTATGTTGGGACAATCTAAGAATTCACTTAAGTGGGTGATAATAGTAACAGGATCGGCCCCTTTATCAGATAAAGTGAAAATCATGGTTTACATTCTCTCTGATGGAAACCTAAACTGTTAGTAGTGGATTTCACCTATGCTTGAAATCTGGTTTTGCAAAATATATTTATATAGTTATACAACTATTTTATAAAAAAAGGTTTACAAAAGGTTTTAATCTAGGGATTCATTCGAATAGAGAGTGTGATATTACACCTTGCAGCCAGGGGAGAGGTCCTTCCCTATCGGGCAGTGTTGTGATTATTATGGGTCGAGAGGTTAAGTGTAAAAGGCCATTACAAGGCTGATTACCTGATGGGTTTTGTCCCACATAAATCCATTATCCTTGGGTCTTCATAGGGTGGCTAAATCCAATGATCATTCAAGTGTAAATGTTGGGCCTAGACTGAGCCCATGCTGATTGGCTTAGGGGTTCATTGCCCTGAGTGGTGAATTTGGCCTAACCTCTTTCAGGGGTAGGGACGAACCCTTACGACATATGTGAGACCTCTTTTAGGGGTGGCCATGCAACACATGGGGATGTAAGCCTTTAAGATAAATGGGCCTTACATGACAACTTAAATTGTCATGTAATTTGGGTCGAAACTAGGTTTGGATCTGGGTATGGAGCACTTATCCTCTTAAGAGGATAATGCTTATTAAAAGAAAAGGGTTTTGATCCAAATTAGGATTGGATCATCTCCATATTATATTAGGAGACTTGCTTCATAAATAGATAAAGAGAGAAGAGGGTGAACTAGACTTGTACTCTCTCGTCCCTTGTTCTCTCTTGTCAACCAAGAAACCCTAATTTGACCTAGGCTTTCAAGAACTGATTTTGATAAGTTTTTCTTCTAGTTTTTGCAAGAAAAATATTAAAGAATATCAGGCTCATACATCTCATTTGATCCAAGCAAGTTGGATAGCAAATTTGCTGAAACACGTGTTACTAAATCGATTTCTCTCGTATACTATGCCATCTTTAGTTGGAGGATGATTTTGGGACTGTTATTGGGCATGAACTTTCACCTTGGGAGTTGCGTTTGTGATCTCCTATCAGGTATAATCTCCTTTCAATTTGGTCTTAAATATGGTCCGGTTCAGTGCAAAATCGATCCTAAAAAATGTAATTTTTTCAAAACACTAAGAGATCGGTTCCCAAAAGGGTTAAAAAATTTTTGGAAATTTCGCCCAATCATCCAACATGGTTCGGCTATCCATGAGATAGATTTTAACCCTTCTAACAATGAATCCATTTTCTTGCATTTACCAAATTACCTTTATGAAATGGAGAAAAAGGGATTAGACAAAAGGCTTGAAAAGTTCAATGGATCTATTTGGTTCACAATCAAAATCGGAATCAAAATGGTCTATTCCCATAGTCTATTGGTTCATTCAGGAATGGGGATAGGAATTAAAATCAACAGGAATGGGATTTCCATCCCAAGGGAGGGGCAAGGAATGGCCACTCCAACAGGAATGGAAATAGGATTATGATTCTGCCCAATTCCAAATCCCTACTCCTACAAACCAAATGGGGCCTAAGTAAAAACTTGGTTGATGCAGAAAAATATTATTAGTTGGATCGACAAGTCCACAGGATGCGAGTTTAGAATATTTTTCCAAATACAAGAGCCTAAGATTCTTCTTTTGAAACTCCATAAAGATGAAGTAGTTGGTAAATACATAAGTGACAAAAGCTTTAACCACAAACTATCTCTTTCAATTAGGTACATCCGAGCTAACTTCATGATGAGAACTTTGTTATGGAGTGATGCCTAATCATGAAAGCCTAAACACCATAGTAGGGGTGTCAATTGGACTAGATTTGGTCCAATCCAATCCAGTCCAATGTGAGTCCATTATAAATGGACCAGATCCAATCCAATCCAATGAATGTTTTGGACCAATTTGAACCAGTCCAATTTAATGTATGGATTGTCCAATCTGTTCAAATTCATTTTGATTTAGATTGGTTTCCAACTCAAACCCGATCCATTGACACATATATTCTTATCTTATATCAATGGACCATATATTGACTTAATCTAACCCAATCCAATACAAAATTTATTACGGACGGACCAGGTTCAATCCAATCTAATAAATATTTTGGACCAGATTAGTCCAATCCAATATGTCTTGTTAGTCTGTCTAATCCGTCCAAATTAATTTTAGACTGGACGGGGTCCAATCCAAAACCAGTCCATTGACACCCTTACACCATAGTCATTACTAGTTGGAAAAACTACCCCATTTTGTGAGATAGATGTGTGGTTGACTAGGGATATATATACCCCCACCAAAAGTAATTTGGTGGGGGTATATATAGCATTCACATTAGGACTTAATGACCACTTCTTGTCTAGCATCGCTTAAGTAATTTGACTTCTAGTTAGTTTATGTTGACATTTCCCAACCACAAAGTGCCATGTGTCAATTTTGTTTCTATTGAGGAGGAGTGGGGCATGAAGGTACTTGTCTCTCGTAGTCATAATTTTATATAGAATTGATTTCAGAATTTGCTTCTTTTGTCCGCTGTAGAGGAGTTTGCTAGGGGTGAACCCCCCCCTCTGTTTCTAGAGCGGCTTAACTCGAGGTTTTTTTTCCTTTCTATTCTCTGTTCGTTTTTCTGTTATTTTGTTCTTCTGTTCTCCATTTCTCCCCTGTTCCCATCTTTTAGTTTGTTCTCTATTTCTGTTCTCCATTTCTCCCCTGTTCCCATCTTTTAGTTTGATCTCTATTTCTGTTCTCCATCTGTTCTTTTGTTTTCCCTTTTCTATGTTCTTTCACTTTTCCTTTTCTGTTCTTTTGTTCTCCATTTTTCTCCTATTTCCATCTGTTCTTTTGTTACCTCTGTTTCTCCTTTTGTTACCTCTGGTTCTCCCATCTTCCCTATTTCTTTTTATGCTTTCTTTCTTTCTGTGGGCATTTTGATATGGAGTTCCTTCTCTAGAATCCTTTCTGTGATAACCACCAGTGGAAGTTGCCACTTGTATTGTTGTCTCCAGCATTTTGGAAGGCAGTTACAGTCATCCGGCGTCCTTGATGGCAGTGACAGTGCTCCGGCATCTTGAATGGCAGTTACAGTTCTCTAGCATTTTGGATGGCAGTTACAATTTTCCAGCGTTGTGGATGGACGTTACAGTTCTCTGGCGTTTTTATGGATGGCAGCTTGCAGTTGACAGTTCTTCGCTGTGCTAGATGACAGTTATAGATCATGTCGTCTTTTGCGGATTGGTTTGGAGTGGTTGGAAGTTACAAATCATGGCTTTTTAGCTTTGTAACCTCCTCTATTAGTTTTCGTTTTAGTTGGAAACCTCTCATGTCAGTTTGCTCGCTTGTTATGGTGGTTTGGAGATGTACTTATCCACTTCTGTTGGTGATTTTAAGTCACCTTGCTTTGATTGCAGAAGTTATTTCGATTCTCCTTCATCCATCTCTTTATTTTGTTCTTCTTGAAAATTTGTCTCTAAACTTTAATTGGCCTTGTTGGCATTTCTTTGTATCAATCTCTTTAATAAATGAAATATGATTTAAGCCTTAAAAAAAAAATCAGAATTTGTATATCTATCAAACATTTTAACATAGATGCAAGTAGACCCGCTATGTTAGAATACAAGAGGCACAAAATGTCCAAAACACCCATATAATGCAAACTTTATGAATAGGAAGAAAGAGAATTTAAAGTTGCAACTTTAACTTTGAGTGATTGATTTGTGAAGAGAAAATTTGAAAAATAAATCAATTTTAGAAAAAAGATTGAAAGGGTTTGGGGTACCAAATCATATGAAGAGAAGATTTGGAAAATAAATATTTTTGTCAAAAGGCTGCATGCGCATTCTGGATATTTTCATGCCTCATCTTAGAGAATTCTATTAGAGGGAGTCTACTTGCAACAATGTCAAAAAATCCAAGAAAAGTGATTGTAATTATCAAATTTTAGGGAAGGTTTCAGCTATAACCAAAAACTGTAGAGGAAATTTCAGCAATTTACCTTAATTAAAAATAGATACCCATGTGTAAAAAATGAGAAGAGTAGGAGCATCTGAGCTCTCTGATTATTAGATGACCCCCCACCTACCCTCTTTCCTCTTTGTAACTTGTAACATAGAAATAGAGACACAAAATTAACACTACACAGTATAAGAGCATACAAACCACTTTTGCTATGACAATATCACCGCGTCACGTTAAAACAATGAAATCAAAATCTTTGATTTATTGATATGACCCTACCTTGAATTAAGCCACAATAATGCATTTAAAGAGATGAGTGTTGATAAAGCGAACTCTGATGGCTTAAAGAGTAACAGAAGAGGGGAGGGGAGAGCCCATTGGCTGTACATTGAGAGAGAGAATAATTTGATTGATTAATTGATTGAGAAAGAGCATAGGGCTCTCAATGAACTATAAAGTCCAATACCCGACTCCAAATGTTGTCTGATGTTCCAAATGTTGTTGTCTAATGTCAATATGCATCAATAAATGGATATGTCAGTTCGTCGGGTTATGTGATAAATCAGCACGGATCCTTCAGGTTAGAGTTGGGCGGGTATTAATTGAGATCATATCTGCCCCTTACAAAGGCCCCACATGCACATCTCAGTGGGAACATCTTGCGAAGTTGTTGATAGGAGATGTTTTTAGGGAGAATGATGGTTTAATTCAAGGTCAGAATTTTTAAGCGCAAAGTGTAATTAGGATGGGTGTTAGCTTGCAATTGATGTTAATTTACCGTGGGTATTGGTTTATAGAGTAGGGATTTCTGACATTTTGAATATTTATAACTCTGCAGTGGAAATTAGAAATTTGCATTGGACCTGATTGTATTTCTCCGATGTTTTTAAGGTATGCTCTGGGGCGCCTCTAGGGTGCGGATGTGAATTCATTTTGGTTGAGTTTAAATTGGACTCTATAAATCAGCACAAAAAAAAGTGGGAGAAAAGTTCACATCTGCACCCCACAGTACATCTAGATTGTGTACTAGTAATATCTCCCGATGACAAGTATGGAATATGTGAGACCAAATCAGCCCCCCACAGTACATCTAGATTATCATCCTCTAGGGTGCGGATGATAATCCCAAAAATGATGATATCACCATCAGGAGATGTTCCCAATACACGGCAGAGATGTGCTGTGAGACATTGTGGGGGACAAACTTGTGGGGGGAGGATTTTAATTCGGAATATGCTCCCATTGCACGTTAAGATGTTCATGTGGGCCACCTGTGGGGGGGCAGATGTGGTCTCAGGAAAAAAGTAGGGTGTACATGAGGTCAATAAACCTTACCATGAGCGATGAAGAATTTGCAATTATGCAGGTTTGATCCAAGGCACCCCTATACATAGAGTGATGTCGAGTGATCATCTCAACTATTTGGTCATCGATAGGTAGGCTGTCAATGGGTTGAGATAGGGTATCTAGTCCCGAGCCAATTATTTAACCAGGACAATTTGAACAAATTTATAGACCTAGAACCATCCTGATTGATAATGAGGAGGACTGGGTTTGGCCAATAGACCTGATTATATTGCTTCATATATTTATATTTATTTATATAAATAATAAAATTAAAATTGGATGTTTTTCATAATGTATGACAATAAAATGGTAAGTGATTTATATGTTAATAAATCAAATATTTTAAATTAATATTGTCTTAGATATCACTAGCCTGTGCAATGTATTGGATGGGGCATTCCTCCTTGTCCCTCACCCCCATAAGTCAAGACACTCTACTCCATTCTCGCCCCGACACCAGTGGCGGAGAAGGTTTGGGGTGAGACTCATTCTCTGTCGATGATGGGGAATCTCCAAATTTTCCCTACCCTAATGCAACCATATAAAAAAATCTAATTTATGGATATTTTACAAATAGAATTATGGGAATTTGGGGTATTTTAGGAATTGGATTACGACAATTTGGGGTCTTTTATAAATGAAATTATGGGATCCTAGGATTATAAGAATATTTTACTAACTTAGAGGTATTGCAAAAATCAATATTAAATCTATGAATATTTTACTAATTTACCATCGGGTTTGGTGCCCATCCCTAATTTGGGGCAAAAATATTTTTCCTATCCCCACCCCATCTTTACTCCATCCCCATTTAAGATTTGAGAAAAACTTGCCCCGATTGGGGCAAATCAGGGTAGGGCCCAGTTTTGCCGGGAAAATTGTCATCCCTACAATTCTAATAATTTTCTTTAAATAATTAGCTAGCATTAAAGTAACTAATAATAAATTACAATATTTTATGATATTGCAATTGATTAGTAGTAATATATAGTAAATTAATTATTTACAATAACAATAAATTAATGTAAATTATTTACTTTTAAAGCCTAAATTATTTACTATTAATCAAAGTAAATGTAATTATAGTAAATTAATGTAATTATGGTAAATAACATTATTTTTAATTAAAATTAAACCATTTGTTGTTAATTAATGTAAAACCAGGTATGATCAAAGTAAACCAAGTGGTTTAGATTGGTGTGGATAGACTTAATAATTTTCCTATGTTGTTTAATAATTATTCATTGAAATAATAATAATAGATTCTTATTTAAATAATTATGAAATAATTTCTGATAAATTAATTTCCTAATTTAACTTTCCTAAATTTTTTTAATAATTATTTAGTTGAATAATAATAATGGATTATTATTTAAATAATTTTTGATAATAATTTTTCATAGAATAATTTCTTAATTTTTAATTACTTATTTAAAAATAATTATGGATTATTAGTTAAAGAGTTTCCCTGAATTATTTGATAATTGTTAACTATAATTATTGTTTTTATAGAAATTACTAATCAAGCTAATTAGTAATATCTTTTATCAATAAATTATTATTGTAAAAATTTGATGAAAATTTATTAAATTACAATGATTAATTATGCTAAACGTTGAAATTTTGAACATTTATTAATAACCAAAAATTATTAAATAATGGATTGTTTATTAATTTTTGGTATATTATTAAATTATTTAGAATTTGTTAAATAACAGATTATTTCTAAAATATTATTTCGTAATTTTTGGTACAATATTTTCTAGAAATTTTTAATAATTTTCATAACTAATGGATTATTTATCAATAGATTATTATTTAAGAATATATTATTTAACAATAATGGAAGATGTCGTGAATATATAGGAAACATTGAATTCCCCTTATTCCCCTCTCTTTGCTTGAAATCGCGTCTATAGATATAAATATTGTTTGATTTGGAAAACTAAATCTTAATAAATTATGGCCCTATTTTTATGGGGAAGTGGAGAGAATAGAGGGGAATTAGAGATAAAAGTGAAGGAGAGGATAAAACATATATTGAGCTAATTAATGAGAGAAGTTGGGTTGTTATAAAAAGTGAGAGACTTGAGTTGTGGGGAGAGAGAGAGGATCCAATGGGAAGGGAGAGGAATGAAGAGAGGATGCTGTGAAGGCAAATTGGGAGTGGTGGGAAGGGGGGAGAGGCAGGGTTGGGATAATGAAACAAGGTGACATGGACCATCTTGCTATATATATATACTAGCGGGGACCTGTGAGATGCATTGAAAGATTGAATAATTTTATTAACTATTAATTAATTGATAAATTAATAATTAAAATTGGTTGTTAATTATCTAACAGTATTCAAAGTTATCATTAGAATTTAAAATTTTAATAATTGTATTTTTCATTTAATGTTGATTATAGAAAATAATTATTGTTAATTTAATATGAATAAATATTTTTAATAAATTTAATTTTATTAATCATTTGTAGTAATTTTAATAACTATTATTATTTTCATTATTTTTAAATAAAATTTTGGTTGACTTTAAATAAATAA
Organism: Nelumbo nucifera; assembly: GCF_055504915.1. Taxonomy (NCBI): domain Eukaryota; kingdom Viridiplantae; phylum Streptophyta; class Magnoliopsida; order Proteales; family Nelumbonaceae; genus Nelumbo; species Nelumbo nucifera. Next base: position 45,335,685 of record NC_142653.1, on the reverse strand, counting down.
AATAATTACAAAAGCTAATTTTTTTATTAATTCAAGTAATAGTTAACAATTATATAAGAATGGCAATGGGGTGGGGGCACTACCCCGTAGTCAAGACACCCTACCCCATCCTCGCCCTGTCCCCAATGCCAAGTGGGTTCAGGGTAAGTCACCCACTCCCCATTAGGAACGAGGAATTCCCTACCTCGTCCACAGTATCAAGCAAGTTCAAGGCAAGTAGGGGTGGCCACGAGCCAAGCCTTTCACGAGCTATTCGAGCTCGGCTCGGTTTAAACCGAGCTTTGAGTCAAATTCGAGCCTGATATATAAGCTCGTTTGTTAATCAAGCCGAACTCGAGCCCAATGAAACTCAGCTCGTGAGTCTTGCGAGCCTAGCATTAAATAAATAATTTTTATTTTATATATACATACATATATATATAATAAATAATTTTATTATATATATAATAATATCTTTATTTTTATGTATAATAGTAAATAATTTTTATAATTCTTAGTTTTTTGTCTGAATAATAAAAAAATAATTTTATACATATAATTTTTATTTTTCAAAAAAACTTGGCTTATAGTCGAGCTCGAACTTGCGAGCTAAGGTCGAGCTCAAGCTCAAGGTTGATACTATTCCTGCGAGCCGAGCTCGAATAGCTATGTATTCAACTTGACTCAGCTCGAATCCACCCCTAAGGGCAAGGCACCCACTCCTCATCAAGGATGGGAAATCCTCAAATTTTCCTCGCCTCGTCCCCAGTGTTGGGTGAATTCAAGGCAAGGCATCCACTCCTCGTCAACCAAATATTCAATTCGATGACAATAATTCATAAAATTATAATTATATTGTTAGTACAAAATTTTGTTATGAATTTCATAAAAGTATAAAATTATTAATAATATGAATATTATTAAATCAATGATATTTTGGTGTTTTTAATAAATATTTTAAAGTTATTACATAATTTTATTATAATATTTAAATAACTTTTATTTTTTTTTTAATTCTAACTTTCTTTTGATAGATATAGATGAAAAGTGGGGGAGAGAATAAATAGGAATTAGAGATAATTAGGAATTATAGATAATTTAGGAGAACATGGGGGATAGTGGTGCCACTTGGCTAGATTAGATTAGATTTTGCTAGAGAGAGATTTTAGGAAGGGATATCCAAAGGGATAAACATAGAAGAAAGAGGGGTGGGTTAGGCATGATGAGGTGTCATTATGAGAGGAGAAGGGAGTGATGAGGTATCTTTATGAGGGAGCAAGGAAGGCTAAAATGAGAGGGAAGCTCAAGCCTTGACGTGGCATCATTCTACTTTAGTATATACTAGCGAGGACCCATGGAATGCACAGCTTTGTTAAGCGAAAGTTAAACAATAGAAATACAAAGGAGTATATAATTGTTTTATATTTTAACTTTTTAATAACCAATTCGATTGAACTCGACCCAAGTTGGTCGGTTTTCTAGTATTTTCGATTGGCTTTGGTTTAGCAATTTTCCAACTTGACCAAGTTAGGTCAGGTTGATTTGGCCATTAGTAAATCACCCAAATTGAACTGACCCAACCATAGATATATATATATATATATATATATATTTTATATTTTAAATATGAATTTTTAATACGGAAAAGTGGGAAATTCCCATGTTTCTTAGTCTAAAATATTTTATATCCTAAATTTAATTTTTTTAATAATACCACTATAATTTATTAAATTTAAATTTAATTTAAAGTTTAAATCTTTTGAACAAACAAACCGAACCAAAAATAGACCCAAATTGATACAACCCAAGTTAACAGGTTTTCACTAATGGTCAATCATTTCGGGTGACAAACTCCTGACCTAACCAAGTCAGTTTGGGTGGGGAAACAACTTGCAATCGAATTGAACCAATCCCTGAACACTCCTAATTTCAGTTATATTAATAGTCTAGTCTCTAATAAATAACAATAATTTATCTCCTATAATTAATGAAAATTTATAGCAAAAATAAACAATTATTGAAAATAAATTTATAATGAAAACACAATAGATATTTAATAAGAATACAATAATTGCAAAAATACAATAAATACTTAAAATATATAATAAATAGTGTAATTTCAAATAATAGTTTAATCTCTAATAAATATTAATCAATAAATTATAAAAATACATGATTACTAAAAATAAGTTTATAACAAAAATAAAATAAATACGATAAATTAAATTTCAAAAGTTAAATCATGGCTGTTTAATCTCCAATAATTATTGACAATTTACTATTAAATAACAATGCAAAAATAGATTTATAAATAACTATTGAAAACATATTTATAAAAAATACAATAAATAATTATTGAAAATAAAACAATTATTAATTTTAGCATATATATATTAAAAAAAAAAACAGTCAAGAAATTTTCTCCTTTTTCTCCTTTTTTATTTTTTGTTCCATGTCATTTTTTAAAGAACCAATGAGATGCTCTCATTCCTCATGAAAAATTATCTAAAATCTCTCTCTCATACCCACAAGTTCCCAACAATCTGCTCTCCTAAAATTTATCCTAAACTACCTCCCCCACTTTCACCTAAATCATCTCCAATTCGTATTTATCTCCTAACTTATCTCTAATTTGAGTTTGGATCTCTTGCCCACACAAATTATGCTCACGTCTACCCACATACAATCGCAACCACACATAGAGAACATCTCATCCTCCTACATAATATTCAAAATAATAATAATTTAATATTTTCACAAAATTAATAATTAATTCACGTAATAATAGTATAAAATTTAAAATATTTATTAAAAACACAAAAAATAATTATAATAGATTTAATAATATTCATATTATTAATAGTTTTAAATTTTTACAAAATCATCACAAAACAATGTACTAACAATATAAATTATGATTATCCAGATTATTCAAATTAAATGCTATTCAAATAATAGAAATTTTACACTAAAAAATAAAATATTATTTCAATATTTCAATTACTAAATATCTTAAATAATAAAATACTAAAAATATCTAAATAATTACATAGAAAAATATTTAACTATTTAAATATTTCAATAACTAAATATCTTAAATTTAAATAATAAGTATTTTAAATATTTTATATATTATTTTAATATTTAAATAACTAAGTATTTTAAATAACAAAATATTTAACATAATTATATTTTAGATAGTTAAAATAACGAAATTATGCAATGAAATAGAAAAATCTTAAAATAAAAAAAATCATAACATATTCAAATTAATAATAATTTAATATTTTTAGAAAATTAATAATGGAATTTATTAATAATAGAATAAATTATAATTTTATAGATTGTTAAATTCAATAAATAATTAAAATTAAAGAATTTAAATAAGGATATTATTTAAATAACTAAATAATATTTTAAATAACCAATTTAACTTACATCAATTAATAAATATTGAAAAATATCTTTCAAGAAAATAATATTAATTAATCTATATATATATATATATATATATATATATTAATTCCATGTCATTTTTCAAACAACCAATGAGGTGCACTTTCCCAATAACCTAATAATCTCTTCTCCTAAAATTTCTCCTAAAATACCTCCTCCACTTTCTCCAAAGTTATCTCTAATTCATATTTATCTTCTAAATTATCTCCAATTCCTATTTATCTCCAAAATTATCTCTAATTTATAAGAGAGTTTCTCTCCTAAATTATCTCTAATTCCAATTTATCATCTCCCCTACTTTTTATCTATATCTATCTAAAGAATTTGGGTTAAAAAATTTAAGAATTATTTAAACATTATAACAAAATTATATAATAACTTTAAAATATTTATTAAGAATACAAAAAAATTATATTTTTACAAAATATATCACGAAATTATGTACAAACAATTTAAATTATGTTTTTCAGGATTACCAATTTAAATGTTTTCAAATATTTAATAATATGTAATAGCTTTACATAAATAAAATTCAAATAACAAAAAATTTAAATATTTTATAGATTATTTAAATATTTAAATATTAGAATATTTATCAAAATTAGATTTTAAATAGTTAAAATAACGAAATTATGTAACAAATTTAAAAAACTTCTTTAAAGTAGAAAAATAATTATAACATAATATTGGAATTAATAATAATTTAATATACTACAAAATTAATAATGAAATTATGTAAAAATAGTATAAATTATGATTTTATGGATAATTAAATTCAATAAAAAATAATATTTACAATTTAAATATTTTACATATTATTTAAGTATTTTAATAACTAAATATTGTAAAGAACAAAATGTTTAACATAACTAGATTTTAAATTGTTAAAATAAAGAAATTATGTAATAAATTTAAAATAAAAATTCTGAAAAGTAGAAAAATAATTATCACATAATATTGAAATTAATAATAATTTAATATTTTTTACATAATATTGTATATAACGAATTTCACTTATATCAAGTAATAATTCTAGAAAATGGCTTTCAAAAAAATTAATATTTATTAATAATAATTTTAAACTCTTAATCTGTATTTATTATTTAATTATATATACTAAATTTAATATTTATTGTATTTCAGTAGCTATTTATTATTTTTTGTGATAAATGTATTTTCAATGATTTTGTATAAGTTTATTTTGTTTGGTTATTTAACAGAAAACTTTCAATAATCATTGGGGATTAAACTACTACTATTGAAATTTTTAAATTTAATTTATAGTATTTTTTTTATAACTTTTTGATTAATATTTATTAGATATTATACTATTTATTGACTAAGTTAATATATTTTTAGTACTTATTGTATTTTTTCATTATCAATATATTTTAATAATTGTGTATTTTTGCTATAAAGTTTCAATAATTATTGGAGATTAAGTGAAATTCCAATTATGAGTGTTCATGACTTGGTTGGGGAGTTGGTCTATTGAAACCGACTGACCTTTTGTGAAAACCGACCCACTCAAGTTGTATCGGTTTGGGTCGATTTTTTTGGTTTTGTCAGTCGGTTCAAAAGATTTAAACTAACACTATCATTTTCCATTGTTATCTAATGGAAGATTGATTAAATCCATTGCAAATTATAAGTGGTGTTTTAGTAAAATACTAACTATATGGTAGATTTTAGTAAATCCATGAAACTATAAGGGGTATTTTAGTAAATGACCATTTTTCAATTATTTAGCTTTTGCTTAATAAATCCCGTGCATCGCATGGGTCCCCGCTAGTGAATGTTACAATGTACACTATTATTGTAAAACTATTACTAATAAATAATATTTTTTAAAATTATTTTCTATAATTATTAATTGATATAAGTGAAATTAGTTATTTACAATATTATTTAGTTATTTAAATAATTTTGTTATTTAAAGTTTTAAAATATTAATTATTAATTGAATTTAAAAATCCGTAAAATTATAATTAGTACTATTATTACATACTTTGTCATTAATTTTGTAAAATATTAAATTATTATTAATGAAATCTATTATAATTATTTTTCTACTTTAATAATTTTTTAAGTTTATTACATAATTTTGTTATTTTAAATATTTAAAATTAAGTCATGTTATATTTCGTTATTTAAATATTTAAATAATATGTAAAATATTTAAAAATTTTCATTATTTGAATTTTATTTATTTTAATGTTATTATATAATATTAAATATTTTATTATATAATTATTTAGCTATTTCTAATGTTTTGTTATTTAAGATATTTAGTTATTGAAATATTTAAATAATGTTTATTTTTTATTATTTGAATAACATTTAAATCAAATAATTTGTAAAACTATAATTTATATTGTTACTACATAATTTCATTACGAATTTTGTAAAAATATAGAATTATTAATAATAAGAATATTATTATATCTATTATACTTAAATTTTGTGTTTTAAATAAATATTTTAAAGTTAGTATATAATTTATTTATAATATTTAAATAATTCTGAAATTTTTTAACTGAAACTTTCTTTAGATGGATGTAAATAAAATGTGGGGGAAAGGATAAATAATAATTAGAGACAGTTTAGGAGAGAATCTCTCTACTAAACTGAGAGATTATAGAGAATTATAAAGAGAGAGAGAGTAGAGAGACTGAGAGAGAGTAGAGAGAGAGAGAGAGAGAGAGAGGATGGTTGTTTGCTGCGCTTCCACGAGTGAGACTCCACTGCTGGGAGGAGGAGAAACCGTAGAAGGTATGGTGGATTATGAAGGTCGCAGGGTTATCAGATCCAAGAGCGGTGGTTGGAGATCTGCAATTTTTATTATAGGTGAGTTCTTTTTATTGCCTTAATTAATTCGTCTTTGAGGGTATAAGAGTCGAGCTCGATGGACCGCAGGAGTGGAGATGGCGGAGAGGGGTTCTTACTACGGGATTAGCTCCAATTTGATTAGTTATCTGACGGGGCCGCTCGGACAATCGACGGCGACTGCCGCTGCAAACATGAACGCATGGTCGGGGGCGGTATCCATGCTTCCTATGCTGGGAGGTTTTGTCGCTGATGCTTATCTCGGCCGCTTTCGGACCATTCTCTTCGCTTCTCTCCTCTACATTCTTGTTAGTGTCTCTCTCTCTCTTATTTGTCTTTCCTCATTTAATGATTTACACAGTTGCGTTTGCGGCCAATCCAATGATAGTGGATTACGCACTTATCACCCAGAAAACGTTAAGATGTCATGTCAATGGAATGGTGTTGGGATTGGATTTTGGTTGGTCGGAGCGGATTAGGACCCGACCCGATTATGCAGAAATGTATTTTGGCAATATTACAAAAGTAATGATTATTAAAACTCCCCTTCACTTTTCCAGTTTTTCTGTAACTTATCCTGGCTTTTCAAAATCAACACAGACCGGAACCCCTGCCAGAAATCTAACCCTTTCCACAAATTTACTATATTACCCCTCTTGTCAGAGATGTATGTTAGGAAATGATTTACCAAAATATATTAATAGTTTGTAGTAGTATTTTCAAAATTAGACTGGACCGAGTGGTCGGATGGGAAAACTAGGAACCGGTCACTTAATTGGTTTCGTTTCATCCCAAAATTGATTTTTGGTTAAAAATCATTGATTTGGTCAATAAACTGCTAATCCGGGCAGTCATACGTCGATCCAAGCAACGATATTTGGCTATTTATTTGTTTTTTTATTTTTTTGTTAGAACGGATTATCCACTCAGACCAAATGGTCAGACCATTTGATACAGGAACCGGACCCAGAACGGTTCCCTGTGTTGTCCGATTTCAAAAACCTTACTTCGTAGATTTTAGTTAAATGGCATGTTAGTTTGATAGATTTTAGTTTTTAGTTCAACCATTTCATCAATCATCAAAGACCCCTTTTTTAAAATACTTAAGTGTCAGGACTGACCTTGGGTGGGTTGTCTTGGAGACTTGGGAGAGGCGCTGAGAGCTTTATTTCCAACAAACGGCTTTCAGGCAAAATTTTTACCAACAAGTGAGTGGCCACGCTGTCGTACTTTAATCTTCTATATAAACAATAAAACGATCGAGCTCTCTGCTTGAACTTAATGCCTTGGTTCTCCATGGTAGGAGTAGCCTAGTAGGAGACAAGGGAGAGTGAGCGGAGAGAGTTTTAATGTTAGACTTTGAGCTATTCTATTTCTGCTTGAACGGTTGGATTTTGATCTTATTGGATCGCAGATTTCTTTTCTATCCGAATAGAAAAAGATTCATCATAAAAATAATAAAAAGAGAACATTAATATAGTTTACTTCTTGCCTTAATCAAAGGCCATTACTGAATAGAGATTTATATTATTTATATTTGTATTTAATATCTATATCTATATTTATTTATAAATCTATATATAGCTATGCTATTATAAAACAAATACTTGTTTTGGTTTTGGTGTATAAAAGTTAAAGTTGATAACATGTTAACATATATCTTAACCTTGCACATTATTTATAAATCTACATCTATATAAAATGGATATTTGCCTTGGATTTCATTTAGGTCATGTATAAAAGTAGAAATGATTTTATGCTTTTTAGAAGCTTTGAAAAGCTAAGATTGTTTGAGTTGAGTAATTCTCGAATATTTGAAATTATAAAATTTACTTTTTTACCTTTGAAAATAGATTGTTTGATAATAATAAATTATATAATATTACTATTAAATAAAATAATAATAATAATAATAATAAATAAATATTATTAAGCATATTAGTCAATACTATAATTTATTTAAAAATATAATATTATTTATAATTTAATTTAATTATTATATTTCAATAAACAACAACAATAATAATAAATATTATTTATTATTATTAAATAATTGATGCTAATGAGGTTAGTAAGATTACTCCGTCACCTTACTTGCGCACGTGCATTTCATGTGCTTTTACACTAATAATCTATAAATATGATGCTTTCCACGTTAGTAAGGTTGATTGATCTTTCAAGATAGATTAGTTCGTTCATTAAAAATTTAAGAGGATAATTGGACAATTTTGTTAATGGTTGACCGAAGGTATGTTTTTTATAACAAAAATTATTTGACAGGGGTCCTTGGAGGTTTTAAACAGTCAATGGTAAGTTGAAGAGAAATGGAGAAAAGTGAAGGGGAGTTTTACATAATAACCCTTAATAATTTAATCATGATCTTTTTGATAATTTTTCTTATACTTAGCAACTTAGCATTAATAAAATGGTATATTTTCCAGTCATGTGCTTTACTCAAGAAGATTAATTAAATGATTTAAGAATCTTTCATGGTATGAACTAGGGGTGGATTCGAGCCAAGCTGAGCCGAGCTGAATATTTGGGTATTCGAGCTCATCTCAGTATAAAATTACAAGGCTTGAGCTCGGGCTTGAGCTCGATTCAAACTGAAAATGCAAGATCGAGCTCATCTCAAATGAAAAAACTATATATTCGAGCTCGATTTGGCTCAAGCTCGATAATGATCCGAGCCTATTCGAGCTCGAGCTCGAGCTTTAATGAACCTGTGGCATCTGTTTAAGAAAAAAATAAGCTCGATTCAGTTTAGACTCTATTTAAGAAAAACAAAATAAGACTGCTGCAACCCTGTAAGTCTGTAACTTACCCAAAACAAGAAATTTCAAACAAAAAAGAAGAAAACTAGATATTAGAATGACTAGGGATAGAGTGCGTAAGACCTGAGATGGTGAGAGGTTGGACTGCGAGAGGCTGTGACCTACGGCTGAGACCTACGACTTGCGAATTTGGAGTCTCTGGACTGGGACCTGCGAGCTCCAATTGAGAGCTGAGAGGAGAGGAGAGCTTGAGAGGAGAGGAGAGACGAGAGGCGGAGCTGTAGTGGTGGTGACCGGTGAGAGGCTGAGGCCTGACCACTTGAGAGCTTGAGAGTTGAGAGGAGACTTGGAGAGGAGAGACGAGAGAACAGAGAGGAGAGGAGAGACGAGAGGTGGAGCTGTGGTGGTGGTGAGTCTGGTGACTTGTGAGAGGCTGAAGCTTGAGAGTTTGACTGCCTGAGAGCTTGAGAGTTGTTGAGAGGAGACTCGGAGTTGGAGAAGAGAGACGAGAGAGCAGAGAGGACAAAGGACAGAGATGAGAAGAGTGAACTTTCGAAGGGTTAGGTCAGGTCGAAGGGTTTTTTGTTTCTGAAATTGTACCATGTATAAGGGACTATCCTTATAAAATAGTTTCACAATTAAAATTTCTTGAAAAGGTATAATATATATATATATATGAAAATATAAATTATATATAATTATATATATAAGCTCGTTAGGCTCGATTACAATACAAATTTGGTATGAAGCTCGAATTCGACTCAAAGCTCGATTTGAGTCAAATCGAGCTGAGCTCGAATGGCTTGTGAAAAGCTCGACTTGTGTTCACCCCTAGTATGAGCAATGATTTCTAATTTTCTACCCTGGTCTAGCCTGGTTCGGTCCATAAATTCGTGGGCTTAGGCTTAGATATTGATTCTAGAACCACCCTAAGATATATTTATATATTACATATAGGTATATATATGTTTTATTTTACTTTATTTGATCTATTTTGTATAAATATCATAAAGTAACTCATATATTATATTATATTATATTATATATTTTATACTTGCACTTATATTATGACATATATTATATGTTCAATAATATAAAATATTATAGATATTAAATATATTGTATTTAAATCCATAGGCCCTAAGCTAGGCCCGGGCTGCAGGTCTTGTCATGGGTGCTACGCCCAGCTCAGCCCATGAAACCCCCTAGGGAAAATATGTTTCTTTGACTCACTCTAAAATTAAGGGAAAATTCCCAATAGGTACCTTGTATTTTAGGTCGAAAGCCAATTTAGTATCTGTATTTTAAATCGCAACAATCTCGTACTCAAACTTTCAATTTGCAACGATTTGGTCCCCAACATTAGATTTCCATCGATTAGAAGATAAAAAGTTTTAAATAACCCAGTGTTATTTCGACCATTTAAAATTACTAAAATAGCCCATGAGCAATGGAAGTAGGAACCACTGTTCATACTTGCATTTACAAGAATCCGAGAACCAGCTCCCTCACGCCGGTGGTGTCAAACGAATGCGCCACCGGGAAAGTTGATTTCGACGTACACGATGCCGGAAATTATTGCGCTGCCGAGAATCCGAGAACCAGTGCCGTTTTCGGAGTAAACACCCACTGTTTACTCAGCCGTTGCCGGAAAAGATGACTTGTTGTCGGCGCCGAAGAGACAACTAGGGTTGATCTTGTTATTCAATGGAGGCCGGTTCAAAAGAGGAGAAGAAAAAGCTGGAAGGGAAACCCATCCGAGATGTTGTTCTTCTGATTAGGGAGAAGGGTCCGCTGCAGGAACCGAAGAGAGTAACAGAGGAGTTTCACCGTTGCAACTCCTCTATTTCAGTATCTCCTCGCCATTGAGGAGTGCATGCTCAATGAGGACCTGTCGTTGATTCGCACTGTTCATCTTCTTCACAGAGAAGCAGAGTGGCGGCAGAGCTGCCGAACTCAGCCCTTCGTTTCTCAAGCAACAACCTTCCTCTGTCGTTGTGGTGGCAGAGCAAAAACTGAAAATCACACTGTTCATCTTCGGTTAGGTTGCTCGACCAACGACCTTCCTCGGTTCACCCTGGCCAAATGGATTGGACCCCGAACCCGACCCCGACCCCGACCCCGACCCCGACCCCGGCTCATTACCCAGCTCACCACCCACCATCATTTCATCTCCAACCCCATCTGACACCGTCGCATCCTTCCTCTATCACTTCACCGGCGCAACCTTCCTATCCTTCAACCTCCTTTGACAAAACCACATCTGCAACTGCCGATCCGTCAGCCCCAGCTTTGCCGATAGCTCCGCTCGCAGAGACTCCGACTCGTTCGAGGAAGGTTGTTGCTCGAGAAACGGAGGGTTGAGTTCGGCAGCTCTGCCGCCACTTTGCTTCTCTATGAAGAAGATGAATAGTGTGAATCAAAACCCTCAACGGTTCGCATCCAAACCCAATAAATTAAAACCCTAAGAAATCAAAAAACGCAAACATACCAAACTAAAAAGAACCAGAAAAATTCAAAATTTTAACAGACCGGCGTAGGTCTTCTCAAGAAGTTCCAACTGAGAAGAAGTCTTCATTTTGCGCTTCACCTTCTGTTCTCCTTTTTCATTGGAGCTGATATGCCAATGATTCTCCTCTTTCATTGGAGCTGATATGCCAATGATGAAGAGGTATTATGAACCGCCGCAGTCCATAACCGAGCTACGTGCGATTGCTTTTGTGAAATGGAAGTGCTAGGAAAGAAGGCAAAAGGGGTTCTCCTCTTTCGTTCGCCCCCTCTCTTCTCATCTTTCGTTCAACCCAGAATGAAGACAATAGAGGATTAAGGAAATAAGAAGGGTAAAGGGTAATTTTGGTATTTTGAAAATTTTTAGCCCGCATGTGAGACTTCTAGCCGATGAAAATCTAATGTCGGGTATTAAATTGTTGCAAACTGAAAATTTGAATAATAGATTATAGCAAATTGAAAGTTCAGGTATTAGATTATCACGATTTAAAGTACGGATACTAAATTGGAACTCGGCCTAAAATACAGGATTTACGTGGATGTGAAAGCTACTGGTAATTCTCTGAGATTGCCATGTTCACTTTATGGGGAAAACAATGTAATATAGAGCAAAATAGTAATAATAATTTTTCTACAATTTTTTTTGGTAAGATAGTTTTGCTACATGGTGCACAGGTATTGACTATAAATATCTCAAAGATATTTTATAGTGTCCAACAAGAGAATTATCTTGAAATGTGGCATAACAGAATTAAATTTGGAGTTTGGAGTGCTCATTGTATTGTTTTTTGTTTTCATCATGGAAATGTGGCATAACAGAATTAAATTTAGAGTTTGGAGTTTGGAGTGCTCATATGTTGGAAGTTGAAGGGGATAGAAGGGAAAAGAAAAGGGGCAGAACAAAAACAACATGTCCTAAATTAGTAAGAAATGATTCAAGCATTCATATAGTTTTACAGAGGACATGACACGACTAACCGGAACATAACGTAAAACATGATTCATGTAACTGACCTCATATAGTTGGGATAAGGTTTTAGATGATAATAATAAGTGGTATTGTACATGTCATACAAATAAAATTATGATGGATATGATACTATATAGGATTCATGTCTTTTTTATTATTCTTACAAATACAATTATGATTTTATTTGAGTTTGAATATTTAATCCAACCAACACAGGGACTAGGGTTGTTAACAACTTCAGTAATTCATCCTTCCCCCAGCTTGCCTCACTGCCAGAATACAAGGAACCACAGCTCATGCCCTCCTTCTCAATTCCAAATTTTCTTCTTCTTTGGCTCTCTGTATCTTGTGGCCCTTGCCCAAGGAGGGCACAAGCCATGTGTACAAGCTTTTGGTGCAGATCAGTTTGAAGGAAGGAACCCAGAAGAGTGCAAATCCAAAAGCTCATTCTTCAATTGGTGGGTATTTGGGGTATGCAGCAGTACCTTTATATCAGTTGTGGTCTTAAGTTACATTCAAGACAATTTGAATTGGGATCTTGGATTTGGAATTCCTTGCATTTCCATGGCAGCTGCACTTGTTGTTTTCTTACTTGGAATGAAGACATATCGATACAGTTCTGGAGAAGCTAAAATCAATCCATTTTTGAGAATAGCCCAAGTGTTTGTTGTTGCAGCAAGGAACTGGCACACCACTCCAACTGTGGATGTTGCCAAAGAGGAAGAAGCAAGAGGAGTACTCTCTCAGCATGGCATATACCAATTCAAGTAAGAAAAAAGAATTTCTCATTCTTAATTTTAAGACAGATCAAGTAATTCAGGAGCTGCTTATTATTGGTGCCATGAATGTGGAGGAAGGTCATATCTTGTCCATGCATCTATAATGGATTTTAGTATGTGAGAAGGTCTTGATCTCATAGTACAAATAAGTATTCATATATAAGAACTTGTAACTTTAACAGGTGATAAAATCAGAGAAAGTAGACTAAGATAGTTTTGTCACATTCATAGAAAACCATTTACAAAACCCATACAAATAAGTAATCTGTTGCTAGTTAGAAGAAAACGGAAAGGGCAGGGGAAAACCAAAAGGAACAGGGGCAAAATAGTAAGAAATGATTTAAGGGCTCATAATTTAACAATGGATATGATCATACATCACTAAACAGATTGGAAAGATGAAACAGGATTCATGTAGATGATCCCCTATAGGTAGGTATGGCTATTACATGATGATGGTGACCTATATAACCTCGAGCCAGAACTTGAAATAGTGTTCACATCCAATCCTTCCAACTTCTTGTTTTTGATTTCTTTCAAATGATGCAGGTTTCTTGACAAAGCATTGGCTACAGTTTCAGATGATCAATATGGTTCAGATGAAAACTGGAAAATCTGTAGCAGCAGTCAGGTGGAAGAAGCAAGGGTAGTCTTGAACTTGGTTCCTATATGGGCAACATGTTTAATGTTTGCAGTTGTATCTGTACAATGCTCTACTTTCTTCGTCAAGCAAGGATACACCATGGATAGATCAATAATGTCTGGTTTCGAAATACCGCCTGCTTCACTCATATCTTCTATCTCTCTTTCGGTTGTTGTCTTCATTCCCATCTATGATCGTGTTATTGTTCCAATTGCTAGAGCTTATACTAAGAAGCCTTCTGGGATAACAATGCTTCAAAGAATTGGAATTGGAATGTTTCTGTCTGTCATCTCCATGGTTGTAGCAGCAGTGGTTGAGAAGAAAAGACTTAAAGTTGCCAGAGATTCTGGGCTGGTAGATATACCACAAGCAACTCTTCCAATGAGAGTGTGGTGGCTAGTTCCTCAATATGTCTTGTTTGGCCTAGCTGATGTATTCACATTGGTTGGTTTGCAAGAATTTTTTTATGATCAAGTGCCAAATGGGTTGAGAAGCATGGGTCTGTCACTCTATCTTAGCATCTTCGGCATGGGCAACTTCTTAAGCAGCTTCCTCATCGCTGTCATTGAGAAGGCAACCAGTAGGGGAGGCCAAGTGAGCTGGTTCGCAAATAATTTGAACCAGGCACATCTAGATTGGTTTTATTTCCTTCTTGCTGGCCTCAGTGCAGTAGAGTTCGCTTTCTATTTGTATTTTGCCAAATCATACATCTATAACAAGGGAGGTGCCATCTGAGTTTCAAAATCCTATTACAGAGTTATTACTCACATTTGTGTATATATTAGAATACTATTTGTGCAAAACCTGATCACTTTTTGATTTTCAAGACTAAGGCTCAATTTGGTTGGAGTGCAAATACAAATGTATAAAGTGCAAAAACATATAAAATACAAGGTCTTGTACTCTATATATTTGTATTTGTACATCCCAAACTGAACCTAAAGCTGTGTTGGATTGGAGTGCAAATTTATTTGCATTAGTATAAATGCATGGGAGTACAAAATTAAAAAAATGCAAATTCTTGTTTAATTTTGTTTTAAACTTAACTGTATTCTGTCTCATGTCTTAATTTACTTCATTTGTACTGCAATCAAATAAAATAAGTTAAAACTTACACTCAAATCATTTACACTGCCAAGATTTAGAATCAATGCAAATTTATTTGCATTACAACCAAAAGACAGCCAAAAGTACAAATTTCGCCCCTTCAACCAACCACAGTAGAGACGGAATCTCCTGGAATAAAAAATTGTGTATACATTATGAGAGCATGTAATCCAGCAATACATTGGGAATATCTCCCGCAAATTAAACATACAAGTCTAAGGAGATATTACTGTTGTGTGGCTGGATGCATGCTCTTAGGGGGGTGTGCACCATTTTTGCTTTCAGATGATCCGGGCTCACCATCTTTCTCTTTGGATAAAAATTTACAATTAACCACAAAGATGTAAAGAACCATGGTTTTTAAAAACGAACCAGTGATCGAATTGGTCAGAGGTCCGGTTACCGGTTCGAATGGTCTGATCGTTCGATTCGAACGACAGGCCTGTTCTGACAAAAAAATAAAAAAATTTAAAAAATTGGAAAACAATCAAAACCGTTCGAACGGTTCAAACGATTAACCAGTTGGTTCAGCGGTTTGCTGATCAAAATCAACGGTTTTAGAGAAAAAAACGGTTTTGGAAGAAAACAGAACCGATCAAATGACCGATTCCCAATTTTTCTGGTCCGATCATCCGATCCAATCCGATTTTAAAAACCATGAAATAAACCACATTGCATTGAAGTGGATCTTGTAGGTAAGGGCTGAAGTTAAATTAAAATAGTACTCTACCAAGCCTATTTAAAGTAAATACTTTTTAAGTGTTAACAAATTGGTATCCCAAGGGTATATATTACATGTCACAGTTAAAATATTTTTCTTATGTGTTTATGCCTAACGCATAGTCATTTGGCGCATATATTTAATCTTATGGAAGCATTTTTGGGATTCATATGAATTTTCCTAATATATTTACACATAACAAATATTGGGCGTACTTTAAGGTCAACCCAGTCCCAACCTTAGAATCAAACATGCATGTGTGTATCTACATGTATATATTAATTTGGATCCAAGTGGAGCCGGGCTTCTTAATTTAGAGAGAAAGCCTGGACTTTTGGGCAATGTCCAGCATGAGGGAAGCATATGCAAAAATACAGATTGGATTGGTCTGGGTTTGGGTTGAAAACTTATACCCCTAATTACTAACATTGAGGTAATTATTAACAAGGAAACTGTTATTGGAATCCAATTCCAATTCCCATATGAAGCAAACGGGCATTAGAAATAGGCGATTACAATTTCAATTTTAATTCTAATCCTGACTGCCAAATAAATAAATCTCAAAGCTCAGTTTGGAAGGAGTGTTAATACAAATATGTACAGTATAAATACATACAAAATAATACAAAGTTTAAGGGTTTACACTCTATATATTTGTATTTATATTAAATTGAACCTAAGGCTGTGTTTGGTTGCAATGCAAATATATTTGTACTGATGCAAAACTATGGCAGTACAAATGATTTGAGTATAAATTCTGACCTATTTTTGTTTCAAATTTTAACTTATCTTGTTTGATTGCACTACAAACGAAGTAAATTAAGACATGAAGCAGAATAAAGTAAAACCCAAAACAATATTAAATGAAAATTTGCATTTTATTCATTTGCACTCTCATGCATTTGCACTAGTACAAATAAAATTGCACTTCAACCAAATGCAGCCTAAGACTCAGTTTGGAAGAAGTACAAATACAAATATGTAAAATACAAATCTGTGAATTTTGTATTATTTTGCATGTATTTACATTTTACATTTTTGTATTTATATTTCCAAACTGAGCCTAAAAGACAAAAATGCAAAGAATATTGACAAACAACTATAAAACGTAAAAGATATAATAAAAAATTTAAAAGAAAACAAACAAACTGAATTTCTCGAAATGATCACCCCAAATGGAACAACTTCCAATGTTGCAAGGTTCCTGTATGTTTCAATAACTTTCAACAATAAAGTAAAGAAAAGAAAATATCAAGCAAAGCCTACCTCTATACGTTTGGATCGACATTAAAATAAGCAGCATTAAAACTCTCTTCCTTCCGTTGTGCACTCTTTGCAGGTTGCATCAAACCAGCGTTAAAAACACATTAAAAGTCTAAAACACTAACCACCATTACTAGTTTCAACGCAACCACCGGTGCAGGAATTGAACAGTAAAGCGCAGCACTGTAATTAATATTTCACTATGAAAAAGATGATGAACAACAACAGATTTCTGTTTCAGTGTTCACTGTAATGTTTGATTGTTTTCCATCTTAATAGATGAATGGTCAACAAGGCATATATATAAGTTGTTTAAAACTATTGGTATATTGAATTAATTATTCCTAAAGCTTGGCCACCTCTCCCTTGAGACGAGCATTCTCCACCTCCCATGCCTCGGCCATCTATTGAAGACTATGCATCTGGTCGACTAGTATAGTAATAGTGCAGATAGCCCAGCAAATATACCCAAGTTAGCAAGCGCATCAAACAAATAAGGAGAGGAAAAACGAGGCCAAAGAGGATTACCGCCACGGTCTCACGGATAGCCGCTCGGGGATGCCCTCAGTCTTGGGGATGCCCCCGGTCACCAAAGTGTCCGCCTTCCGGTTCGGCCGTTAAATGTTGGCTTCCTCATTGACTGGAGTCAGAGGGGCCGGATTCTCGAGACTCCCCCGAGTCAACTACTGTCAGACGCGCTGAGGAGGTGCCTCCTCCAAGTCTATCTCGACCATGTTGCCCTCAGTAGACCTCGGCCACTTCGATTACCGAGGACTGCTGGAGTGTCGTTGCTGCTGAGCCGCACCCGAAGATTGCATTGTCGCCTTCCTCTGTGCGGTAGCCTGTATGCGCCACACTCTCTCCTCTTTGCCAACCATAAATAAATCTGCAAAGAAGAAGACATCAGTCACATATGGTTAAAGAAAAATACAAAGAAACTTGCACAAAGCGAGGACAGACTAACCTGGGGCTTCATCAGCCTGGCACGGACTAGCATTTTGGACGATGTGTACTCTTGTACATGGACCCTCACCAACCACCGAACGGCAGCCAACTCCTCTCTTGACAATTCGGCCTCGGTCAGGACCTCCACCTTAGTCTTTGGGGCCATTAGCTCGGTAGGGAATGACCAGCCCCTTGGGTGGCACACGAAGAAGAACCCTTCCTTCTAGTATTTCACTGAGGAGGGGCCCTGACGAGCACCTAGGTATTCGGCCGAGCTAAGTCTTTGGGATCGTTAGCTCGATAGGGAATGGCCAGTCCCTTGGGTGGCACACGAAGAATAATCCCTCCTTTTAGTATTTCATTGAGGAGGGGTTCTGATGAGCACCTAGGTATTTGGCCAAGCTAAGAAGTAGTAGTAGCCCTGCTAGTGCTTGTTTAAGTGTAGGAAGTATGTGAACATCAACAGTGTGATGTCTATGTTGTGAATGGTGCAATAACAAAGGAGCCCGACGAGGTACCTAAAAGAATTCAGCATAAGTTGAACCAATTGGATGTAGTGCCACCTCAATACAGTCACGATCCCAACATCAAGAGGGAATCTTAGAACATCTATTAGGCTATGTTGGTAGACACAAAACTCTCGAGGCTAGCCAAGGTCGCCCGTTCACCTATTCCGGGACACCTCAGCTCATACTCCTTGGGGATACAATACAACTCCCTAAAACAGGCTAGATCTCAAGGTGTTAGGCTGCAACGAGTGGAGGCAAAATGGACACAAAACCGTGGAGTGGTACCAAGCTCTCCCTCGAACACAATCTCTAAGTCGGCATCGTCGATCTCCCCGACGTCGACCCCCTCGACCTTGGTCATATTGGCGTTGGTCTCAAGAACCATGAGCATGAGAACCTCTTGTTGAGGCCCTAACTCGAACTCACTAGCCAAAGAGCTATTGCAACAAGAAGAAAAAATAAAGGATGAGGAAAAAGAGGAAGACATCTTACCGAAGTGGGTATTGTGGGACACCTAAAGCACCAACCGAGGATCAGACACCTGCCAAAACTCCCAAGCTAGCTCTCACTCGAAAATGACAAAAGTGAGATGGCTCGCCCCTCTTCATTATATAAAGGCAGCCAACAAATGAGATTAAATTAGACCAATGATGTAGATCTAGCATCGCACTATGCACACACGTAACCTTGGGAAGAAGAAATGGCGCAACTCGTATGGTCGACGGTGGAGAGTTTAGACTAGTCGGGTGACTCATTAGTCTGGTCCAACCAAACTTTGACCAACTGAAGAAGTTAAAGTTCCTCAGTTGAGGACTTTGGAGCTCTTCCACTCCATCGCGGTCAAGCACTACACTCCTCGACTTCAAAACTCGGGGAGTGGTGTTCAGGTGGTATTTGAGTTGGTCCAAGATGCCACATGTCAGTCTCAGTGGCTAAACACCTTGGACCACGCCACCACGTCAGCACCACCCAATGCGGTCGCGTCCTAGATGGATGGACCAAGGAGAAAAGTTTCATACAGACAAGGAAACGTACTCCGCTCAGGAAAGGGGAGCCCTCCGAGCACCTCGGCAGATAACCTCATCCCGATAATCCCACTGGCCTAATCCGACTACAACATAGATATTCAGCTATATATAGGCAACTCCCCCTCAAGGTAAAGGACTTTGGACTCTCGACTCACTTTAGCACCCATTGCATTCACCTCAATCTGGACAAGTCTATTCTCTTCAACTCGTCCCACCAACTTCCTGTCTTTTTACTAACTTGAGTATCAGAATACCTACCCAGAGAACAACTTCTCGGGCCTCTAATTCTCTTTATGCTTACAAGCATCTTTAATACACATTTTTTTCCTTCCAGCTTGAATTCATCTGGTTAACAGGATTATTTGCAACACTATTTGATTGCATCCTCAATTCAGCACAACGATAGCATAAGCTACGGTGATCACCCTTACAATTCACCGATGATCAAGCATAAGTGTAGACTTGAGTTCAAATCAGCCTCCCACAAGATTGCCCCCAGAATGCCCCACAGCACATCCCCACCATGTGTTGGGAACATCTCCCGATGATAATTCAAGAAAATGTCATCATTGGGAGATGTTCCGATACACGGAGGGGATGTGCTGTGAGACTTGTGGGGGGCTGATTTGATCTCGGTGTAGACTGTATTATATGGGATAGGTTTCTAGCAAATAAGGGCCCTTAATATCAATAAAAATAATATTTTTATATAATAACTAAAATAGGATATCCTTTTTGGAAAAATATCAAGAAAGGGCGTGGATCGCCTTCCTCCTTTACCTATGTATTCATGCGAATGGATCCACCTGAGCTATGATAATGTCTGAATGAGGTTCACGCAAAAAAGACAAATAATTTACAAATTGTGCCGGAAAACCACATTGCAGCTGCTGATGATTTTTTTTTTTTTCCGATTTGCAAGATACGACCAGGTACAGAAACTTGGTCCGGCAACATCTTGATCTTGAAACGGTGAAATCAAGGTTGGAAGAAGGATGATACTCTGGTTGCAGCTGAAAGTTCTTCCGTAATCTTCTTCTCCTCTTTAGCAATGCGATTGTATTCTTCCCCAAGAACTCGCCCGAGTCTTCTGCCGCAACTGCACTTCGAGACGTTGCCAGAAAGGAGATAGCGAATCCAGTACCATTCGAAATTGAACTACCGGATTCAATGCTTCTTAAACCAAAGCCTGCTGCTCCCATGATTGCCTGCTGTAAACGCAGTTCAATCTCTGCCAAAACTTCTACTACAACAAGTGTAGATAGGAAAGGGGAGCAATGACCAGGTTCTCCGACAAGGTTTCGTCGGGAAACAAACTGCATAGCAGAGCAGTCCAGCGAAAAGGAGTGTCGGACACCTACGCCGTCAAAGCGGGTGAGGGAATCTGCGGAAACGAAAGCTGTGAGCGAGGAGGTGATGGCAATTTTTGGCGATCTAAGTTTTTATTTTGTAACAAATTTTATTTTTATTGTTTTTTCGCTTTTTGCCTACTTGTTCGGAAAAACACAGAGGCAAAGGAAAGGAGGAAGACGAGCAAGAGTGTCTATTGCCCTTTCTTGATATTTTTTCAAAAAAATTATCTCATTTTAATTATTATATAAAAATAATACTTTTTATTAATATTAAGAGCAAAAAGTTGTTCTTATCTATTATAAACCCTTTTTTATTTCTTCTTCGTATAGTGGGATCGGTTTGAGGCTGGCTGGTTCGGGTCAGTGCAGTAAGCTCTTCAGCGCCAAATTGCCGAATTCGCATGGGCGCCTTTTACAGAGCGTGTCCCACACGGGCCCATATCATCTCTGTAAGAATACGGGCGGTGTTATCAATGCATGATAAAATGTGCATGTGGGCCGCGATATATGAATATGAACCCCAGATCGCCAATCCATTACAGATATTTGTTCCAAGTGGTCCCCACAGTATGTTCTCATGTTTCACTAATTGCACATTCTTTTCGACGTTTTCGTTATTTTCGGAATTCATAGCAGAGAGAGGATAAGGAGAATGGCTGTTTGCTGCGCTCCTACGAATGAGACTCCACTGCTGGGAAGAGGAGATACCGTAGAAGGTATGGTGGATTATAAAGGTCGCAGGGTTATTAGATCCAAGAGCGGTGGTTGGAGATCTGCAATTTTCATTATAGGTGAGTTTTTTTTGTTGCCTTAATTAATTCGTCTTTAAGGGTATAAGATTCGAACTTGACGGACTGCAGGAGTGGAGATGGCAGAGAGGTGTTCTTACTACGGGATTAGCTCCAACTTGATCAGTTATCTGACGGGGCCACTCGGGCAGTCGACGGCGACGGCCGCTGCGAACAAGAACGCATGGTCGGGGGCGGTATCCATGCTTCCTCTGCTGGGAGGCTTTGTCGCTGATGCTTACCTCGGCCGCTTTCGGACCATTCTCGTTTCTTCTCTCCTCTACATTCTAGTTAGTCTTTTTCTCTCTCCTCGTTTAATTTCATTTACACAGTTGCCTTTGCAGCCAATAGTCATGAGTTACTACTGCCAACAAAACACATTCCAACCCTACCAAGTTGATTTGAGATGTACGGTATCGAATCATGTTGTTAGGTTGTTAGAATGTATTCTATAGGCATAGGCAGGTGACCCGGATTCGATACTAATACAATTGAATTCATAGTGGATATTTTCGCCCGGAAAACGTACTACGTCACCGCTTGGTCTCTTGGCCTATTGTGTGTTGGGATTTAATTTTGTTTGTTGGTACGGATTAGGACCCCAGAACCGATTATATTTGCACTATTGGAAAAGTAATTAATAATTGGGTTATTACTTATTTTTGAAACTCCTATCCACTTTTTTCCGTTTCCCTTGAACTTATCCAGATTTGCCATTTGAAGATTAATTGTTTTTGTCAACTTACTATATTACCCCTCATCTTGGAGATTTATAATAGTTCGTAGAAATGTTCTAAAACTGCAATAAAAAGTTCTTTTAGCCAAAAAAGAAAAAAAAATGTTTTAAAAACCGATCAGAATCCAACCGCTTTAACCACTGGTTTTCGGGGCAGCAGTTCGGTTGTCTGGTTCGAATATATGGCCTGTTGTAATTCAAAAATTAAAAAAATGTTGTCTAGATCGTTGTTTAAATGGTTTTTGGGTCAAATGGTCTAACTATCCAGCTCAATTATGGTTCACAGATTTTAAGTCTATTTGGTTTGCGGTCTGAATCATAACCGGAATGAGAATGAGATTCTCTAAGATATAATTGGATATTCTGCGCTACCAAATGGCTGACCATTCTCATTCTGATTTCAAACCCCTATTCCAATGAATCAAAGACCCTTAATTGAATGGCATGTTTTTTTCGATGGTTTTATTCATTTGGGCCTCGTTTGATTCGTAGAAATAGGGGTCTATAATTGGAATCAAAATGATCTATTCTTATTTCAACTGTTTGATTGGATGGAATCAGAATCTCATTCCCATTTTTACTGGAATGACATTCCTCCATTTGAGGGAATGATCATTCCCTACTCCTTTGAGAATAAAATCTCATTCTTGTTGATTTTCATTTTCATTCTCATTCATGTTTCAACCAAATAAAATATGGGAATAGACCATTCCGATTCTAATTTAAAAGGATTTCCGACTGCAAATCAAACGGACCCTTAATTGAGCCACTTTATCTCTCATCAAATGGACTCTATTTTAAATAGCAAGTGTCAGGACTGGACATTGGGTGAGTAGTCTTGGAAACTTGGGAGAGTCGTTGCGAGCTTTATTTCCTACAAGTGGCTTTCAGGTAAATCTTTTAGTACCGAGTGGCCACTGTCATAATTTAATCTTCTAGATTGAACTCTACTTGATCCTAATGCTTTATTTCCCCTTCACTTGTCCAAAGAAAAATAAAATAAAATTGCGTTATCTCCCCGACTCTCCGTGCTGGTAAGAGTGGAGAGTGAGCGGGGAGGGTTTTCTATTCTTCTTTTGTTTTTTTTTTAGAAAATTCTTGTACTTTGTATTTTAGGCCAAATGTCAATTTAGTACCCAAACTTTAAAATGCACCAATTTAATACCCAAACTTTCATTTTGCGATAATTTAGTACCCGACGTTAATTCACCATCAATTAGAAGAATCAAGTGATATTAAATATTTTCAAAATACCAAACCTAATCTTTACGAAAATATACAGACCATTTTACCCAGTGAAGCACACTCATTGTCTCACTATTCTATTGTATCAATGGCAGCGTCGACGACATTCCTCTCCTCTTCCTCTTCCTCGAACCCAACTTCTCGTTGTCTTCCTCTTCTTCACATCCAGCCCCTCCTACAAGTCACCGACCATGGCCAAGTAGTCTGTTCAACAGTTGTATTAATGGCGAGTCTTTAACCTGAGACTAAGACTGCGAGGATCCGCTCATCTACTCGTCTCTTTAATACAACTATTGTTGTATCACCGGCCATCGCCATTGATACAACTGTTGTTCAACTGAGCACGAGGAGGTTAAAGACTAAGACTGAACAGTTGTATCACCGGCCATCGCTCAGTCTCTTTCACTTGAGACTGAGACTACGAGTCTGTTCAACTGTTGTATCAATGGCGACCCGAGAGTTGTTCGACTGCGAGGGTCCTTCTGTTGCTGCTGATGATTTTCCGATTTCGCCACCACCAGCTCCACCTCGTAGACCACCACCACCACAACTTTAGGCAGTTCGAGCGTTGGTTCATTGTGATGGAAACAGAGGTACCTCCGCCGCCATTTGGAGGTCCACCTCCCAGCTCTCACCTAAGACGAAGGAGGAGGTTCGGATGCTTCTCAATTCTAAGCATCTATGGTTCTCCACAACCTTGCAAGTTGTACCTCTGTTATTAGAAAATCATCAGTAAAGCTTTGGTTCTCCCATCCGTCGGAGGTCCAAGAGCTAGTCCATTGTGTCCAGCAAGCTCTGGTTCTCCACAACCTTGCAAGCCCTACCTCTTCCTAGAATATCTGTAACTCTCCTAAATCCAGCTCCTCTACCCTCTATTCTCTAGCTTCTCTCTCTCTAGATTCATTGATGAAAGATGGTCTGGCGGTGCAGCTAAAGAACAAACACCCCCCAACAGTTGTTCTTTATGCACTTGAGCTAGTCGCCGACAACGACAATGGTGGGGAGCTCAATGCCTTCTTTCATAACATTGAGGTGGCGCAGCTGGTCTACGGTGTCGAGGAGGGATCGAATCCGGTTGTTGTAGGAGGAATAGTGAGGAACTGCATCTTCGGTAACCTCAGCGTCTTCTTCCTTGGCACCACCAAGGCCAACATTGGCCATTGTGTCTTCCATAGGAGAAGTTGCAGAAGCCATGAGAGATCAGAGAGAGAATGGCATTCCCCCATTCCTATTACTGCTGGAATGGCATTCCCCCATTTGAGGAAATGGCCATTCCCTGCCCCTCCCTTGAGAATGAAATCCTATTCTTGTTGATTCCAATTTCCATTCCTATTCCTGTCTGAACCAAATATACTATGGGAATGGATCATTCCAATTTCGATTCCAGAGAATTCTGATTTAGATTCCAATTCTGATCCAACTGTGAACCAAATGGACCAGAGAATTAGAGTTTGGAGTGCTCATTTGTATTATTTTCCATTTGTATAGGATTTTTATTTTACATGCATAGAAAACACTCTACAGCCCATGTAAGAAGCGATATGTTGAAGTTGAAGGGAATAGAAGCGAAAGGGGTAGAACAAAAAGGACATATCTAAATATAGTAAGAAATGATTCAAGCATTCATATTATTTAACAATGAAAATGACATTAAACCAAACAGGCTGGTGAAACAGAATGCATGTAACTGACCCCATGTCGTTGGGATAAGGTTTGATTAGAGGTGTTAAAATTCGGATACCAAACTGAATAAGCCAATTCAGTTCGGTCTGATTTGGAAATTTTAAAAATATTTATTTATTATCTTTTGTTCGATTTAAAAAAAAAATCAACTGAATATATATATATATATATAATATGTATTTTAATTATAAATGTTAACATATTTTAACAATAAATATTAATATAAATATAACATACGTTTATATTTTAATTAACCAAATTAACTGATTTAAAGCCAAACCGAGCCAATTTAAATTCGGCTTGTTTCATGAAAATGACCTATCCTAAATGTGGGTTAGGTTTTATTTCTGAACCAAAACCGACTGAAATGAACACCCCTAGCTAGGTTTTATACAAATAAAATTATGATGGATATGACACTAAACGGGGTTCATGTCTTTAATATTATTCTTAAAAATAAAATTTTGATTTTATTTGAATTTGAACACTATTACATTTGATGGAATCACAGGGACTAGGGTTGTTAACAGTATCAGCAATTCATCCTTCTCCCAGCTTGCCTTACTGCCAGAATACAAGGAACCACATCTCATTACCTCCTTCTCAATTCCAAGTCTTCTTCTTTTTTGCCTCTCTGTATCTTGTGGCCCTTGCCCAAGGAGGGCACAAACCATGTGTACAAGCTTTTGGTGCAGATCAGTTTGATGGATGGAACCCAAGAGAGTGCAGATCCAAAAGTTCATTCTTCAATTGGTGGTTTTTTGGGATATGCAGCAGTAGCTTTATATCAATTGTGATCTTAAGTTACATTCAAGACAATTTGAACTGGGTTCTTGGATTTGGAATTCCTTGCATTTCCATTGCAGCTGCGCTTGTTGTTTTCTTACTTGGAATGAAGACGTATCGATACAGTGCGGAAGAAGATAGAAGCAATCCATTTTCGAGAATATACCAAGCGTTGGTTGCTGCGGCAAGGAACTGGCACACCCCTCCTTCAACTGCGGCTGTTGCCAAAGATGAAGAAGCAAGAGAAGAACTCTCTCAGCATGGCACACACCAATTCAAGTAAGAAACAAATAATTTATCATTCTTAATTTTAAGACAAAGATCAAGTGACTCATCTGATCTCTTTGGTGCCATGAATGTGGACGAAGGTCACATATCTTATCCATGAAATGACCATGCATCCATAATGGACTTTTTTTATGTGAGAAGGTCCATATCTCATGATAGTAATATATAAGAACTTTTAACAAAAATAAGTGATAAAATGATAGAAAGTAGATTAAGATCATAACCTGTAAAAACAAGTGATAAGCCCCAAGTTAGAAGTGTCTAGAAGGGCCAGGGCAAGATCAAAAGGGACATGGGCTCAAGTAGTAAAAAATGATTTAAGGGCTCATAATTTAACAAGGGATATGATCATATGGCACTAAATCATGCAATGTTTTAAAAACCGACCTGGAATTAGAATCATTTTGGCCACTGGTTTTTGGGTTGACTGTTCAACTATCCAGTTCAAACAGACGGCCCATTCTGATGAAAATATTAGAAATTAAAATAAAATTAAAATAAAAAAATGGCTAAAATAGTTTGACCGTCTGAGTCAACTGGGTTCCAAAACAATGCAATAAGCAGATAGGAATAATGAAAGAGGATTCATGCAGCTGACCCCATATACTTGGGTATGGTATAAATGATGATGATGACATATATGTGAGAACTTCCTAATCACGAGTCAGAACTTGAAACAGTGTCCATCCAATCCTTCAGACTTCTTGCTTTTGATATCTTTCAAATGATGCAGGTTTCTTGACAAAGCATTGACTACGGTCTCAAATGATCAATTAGGTTCAGATGAAAACTGGAAAATCGGTAGCATCAGTAGGGTAGAAGAAGCAAAGGTAGTCTTAAACTTGGTTCCTACATGGGCAACATGTTTAATGTATGGAGTTGTATCCGTACAATCCTCTACTTTCTTCACCAAGCAAGGATACACCATGGACAGATCCATAACATCTGGTTTCGAAATACCGCCTGCTTCACTCCAATCCATTATCTTTCTTTCGATTGTTATCTTCATTCCGATCTACGATCGTGTCATCGTCCCAATTGCTAGAGCTTATACTAGGAAGCCTTCTGGAATAACAATACTTCAGAGAATTGGAACTGGGATGTTTCTATCAATTATCTCCATGGTTGTGGCAGCAGTAGTTGAGAAGGTAAGACTTAGAGTGGCCAGAGAATCTGGGCTGATAGATATGCCACAAGCAACTCTTCCAATGAAAGTGTGGTGGCTAATTCCTCAGTATTTCTTGTTCGGAGTAGCTGATGCCTTTGCAATGGTTGGTCTGCAAGAATTTTTCTATGATCAAGTACCAAAAGGGTTGAGAAGCATGGGCCTGTCCCTCTACCTAAGCATCTTTGGCATGGGAAACTTCTTAAGCAGCTTCCTCATCTTTGTCATTGAGAAGGCAACCAGTAGAGAAGGCCAAGAGAACTGGTTTGCAAACAACTTGAACCAGGCACATTTAGATTGGTATTATTGCCTTCTTACTGGACTTAGTGCAGTAGAGTTAGCTTTGTATTTGTATTTTGCCAAATCATACATCTATAACAGGGGAAGTTCCATCTGAAGTACCTAATTTCTATTACAGAATTCTTCCTCACAGTTGTATGTATATTAGAATAATCTCATGAAGTGACTATGTGTGGAAAAGCTGATCACTTTCCTGGTTTTCAAGACTATAAAGTAAGAATGTTGCTATTTCAACCTCAAGGTTCAAAATTTCATACAATATGCGGTAGTTCTCGGAAACCCCAAATAAGGGGTATTTCAGAATTTCGCCACTTTCAGGCAGTAGGCATGCCTAAAACCGATCCACTGAAACAATTTTGATAAAAAAAAAAAAAAACTGAAAAATAAAATTATGAAATATCGAAACACCCGATATGTCTGTTCATTTGTATTGGGCACCATTTTTGCTTTCAGGAAATCTGGCCTCACAAATTTAAACCATCTCTTTTTTTTCTTTGCTTCTTTCTTTTTTTCTGGAAAAAAAATTACAATTAAGTAGATAAATACACTACAAATGCATGGATCTGGGTTTTGTAGGTATATATGGATTCAGGTTTAAATTAAACATATAACTGTAATCCTGTTTAAAGTAGTACTTTTAAATATTAACAAATTGGTCTCCTAGTGTACATGTATCGTCTTAACTCTTAATTAAATGTATTTTGGTATCTCACACCTCACATAAACTTTTAAAACGTCTTTCTTATGTGTTTATAACTAATGCATGATCATATTTAATTTTATCAAATGCACTTTGGGATTCATATGAGTTTTCTTAATATATCCAAATATATCTGGTGGACCATATCCAATCCATTCCTCCTAAGACCCTAGATAGCTAGGACCAAGATATATTCAATCCACCCCTCCTAAGACCCTAGATAATTAGGACCAATATGACTTTTTTCATTCACACATATCGGGTTATATTTTACCGTGCCCATGCATATTTAAGGCTCTGTTTGGAAGGAGTACAAATATAAATATGTAGAGTGCAAAACTATGTAATTTGTATGTATTTATAATGTACATATTTGTGTTTGCATTACTTCCAAACTGAGCCTAAAGTGTATTGTGATACATATTCTAAAGTTGCCTTACAACTAGGAGTGCAAGTAAGGCAGGTTGGGCCTGGTTTAAGGTCAACCCAGGCCCAACCCTAAAACATT
Source organism: Nelumbo nucifera (assembly GCF_055504915.1). Lineage (NCBI taxonomy): Eukaryota > Viridiplantae > Streptophyta > Magnoliopsida > Proteales > Nelumbonaceae > Nelumbo > Nelumbo nucifera. The sequence continues at coordinate 45,306,626 of NC_142653.1, read as the reverse complement.
TAGGTCTAAGGCCTGAACCAAACTGGGCCCAAGGTCAGGTTGTATCTTTCGAATCCGGGCCCATCATAAAATGAAATTTGACATACTAAGATTGGGCCTAGGTCCAAGTTGGGCTCCATTTGCTCAATCAAACTCAATAGGGCTTGTTACGTCCACTATACTAAAAAGTTGTTTAAATCTGTTTAGCATCATTAGTTTTAAACCTTTGAATAGGAACTTTGTGTATTTTGCATACAAGCCGGCATAAGAGTAGACAATTGTTTTGTATTTTAACTTTTTAAATAATTAGTTATATTTTATATACTACTTTTAACAACTTTTTTTACAATACAAAGTGAGGTTGTTATGTTCACCATGCCTCTCCTTGCTCCAAACCCCACCTCCTAATTTACTGCTCTTTCTTGAATTTTTAATTTTTTTAATTCCACATAATTACCCATTAAACAAATAAAGAAATAGCATAGGCTTAACTATTTTCAAAAACAATAAAGAAAGAGGGATTTGCTTTTCTAATATTTAGCCAAGGGGCACAACTTTCTCATAAATTGTCTATTATACCTTATCTCCTAAATTATCTCTAACTCCTATTTATCTATTAAATTATCTTTAATTTAGTAGAGATATCCCCTCCTAAACTATCTCTAATTCCTATTTATCCTCTCCCTCACATTTTATCTACATCTATCTAAAGAAAGTTTCAATTAAAAATTTTCATTTAAATATTATAACAAAATTATATAGTAAGTTTAAAATATTTATTCAAAACACAAAAATACTTATAATATTCATATTATTAATAATTCTATAATTTTACAAAATTCATCATGAAATTATGTAGTAAAAATATGAATCATAATGTTATGAACTATTCAATTTAAATGTTACTCAAATAATACAAATTTAACATTAAAAAACAAAATACTATTTAAATATTTCAATAACTAAATATCATCAATAACAAAACATTAAAATGGATAAATAATTATATAACAAAATATTTAATACTACATAATAATATTAAATAAATAAAATTCATAGAATGGAAATTTTTGAATATTTTTCATATTATTTAAATATTTAAATAACAAAATATTTAACATGACTAAATTTTAAATAGTTAAAATAACAAAGTTATGTAATAAATTTAAAAAAAAAATTCTTAATAGTAGAATAATTATAATAGATTTCATAGTATTTGTATTAATAATAATTTAATATTTTACAAAATTAATGATGAATTATGTAATAATAGTACTAATTATAATTGTATGGATTATTAAATTCAATAAATAAATAATATTTGAAATTTTTCAATAATAATATTATTTAAATAACTAATTTCACTTGTATCAATTAATAATTATAGACAATAACTTTCAAAAAATTATATTTTTAGTAATAATTTTACAATAATAGTGTATATTAATTATATTAATATATATATATATATATGCTAAAATTAATATTTCTTTTATTTTCAGTAATTATTTATTATATTTTTTGATAAATATGTTTTCAATCATTATTGGAGATTAAACACAGTAATTATTTATTATATTTTTTGATAAATATGTTTTCAATCATTATTAGAGATTAAACAACTTTATTTAAATTTTGAAATTTAATTTATTGAATTTTTCTTATAACTTTATTTTTAGTAATTATGTATTTTTTATAATTTATTGGTTAATATTTATTAGAGTTTAAACTATTATTTGAGATTATAGTATTTATTGACTAATTTAATATATCTTCAGTATTTTTTGTAATTATTGTATTTTTATTAGATATCATTGTATTTTCATTATAAATTTATATTCAATAATTGTGTGTTTTTGCTATAAATTTGGAATAGTTATTGGAGATTAAACTATTGTTATTTATTAGAGATTATATTATTAATTTAGTTGAAATTAGGAGTGTTCAAGAATTGGTTTAGTTCGATTGTAGGTTGTTCCCCAACCAAATACACTTGGTTAAGTCAGGAGTTTATCACCTAAAACCATGGTTTTAAAATACAACTTGGAAACGAAACCGTTCTAGTCACATGTTTTCAAGTCAACGGTCTAACCGTCCGATTAAAATGGACAACCCATTTTGACAAAAAAATTAAAAAAAATAAATATAAAAATTACCAAAAACCATTGAACGGATTGATGGGTCGACGGTTTGGCAACCCAAGTCAACTAGTCATTGACTTTTCCAACGGTTTTGGCCAGGGATCGGGTTTGGGGTGAAATGGAACCGGTTGCTTGGACGGTTCCCGAGCCAAACGGTTCGACCTTCTAGGTCAACGACAGTTTGAAAACCATGTCTAAAACCGATTGACCATGAGTGAAAACCTGCCAACTCAGGTTGTATCAATTTGGGTCTATTTTTGGTTTGGTTTGTTCAAAATATTTAAACTTAAAAAATAAATTTAAATTTAATAAATTATAGTGGTATTATTAAAAAATAAATTAAAATTTTAAGTTTAAGATATAAAATATTTTAGACTAAGAAATATGGAAATTTTCCCACTTTCCCGTATTAAAAATTTATATTTAAAATATAAAATATTAATATATTTCTATGATCGGGTCAGTTTAGTTTTGGTCGGTTTACAAATGGTCAAATCGAAACTGACCTAACTTGGTCGAGTTGGAAAATTGCTAAACCAAAGTTGATCGAAAATACTAGAAAATCGACCAACTCATGTCAAGTTTGACTAGATTGGTTATTAAAAGCTTAAAATATAAAACAATTATATATTCCTATGTATTTCTATTATTTAACTTTCGCCTAACAAAACCCATACACCGCACGAGTCCCCGCTAGTAATAAAAAGAGAAAACATGAAGCAAAGAAAGACTATATGCTAGCCGAGCTCCAAGCACCATGGTTGCTTGATTCCCCATCTCTTGAAGGTCCTAGGGAAGTAGGATCCCCTTGCTCAGCTCAAGCACCACCCTAGGCTCCTTTGTCTTCTCGTTCACCTGCACCAACCACTAGGGATAAGTAATGGGAATAACTTGGAGACCACTTGTACCTCTCCCGTGCTTGCATTTTGGGTCCCCCCAAGGTACCACTTCTTTAGTACTGAAAGCTATTAGGACCTACTCAACAAGAGGGATAGTGGAGTTAGTTGACTCACGTCGGATGGGCAAGCCACCTACTCCTTCCCTGTTGCATCCACCTGCCTTGTTGCCTTAGTTTCTTCAACATCAATATGTATGACATCTAGAGTGGTGGCACTCGCATGGCTGACCCTGGCTCATCTTTAGCAGATCGAGATGCTTTAGCCTTCACTAGCTTTCTCTTCTTCCATGCGCCGATGAACACTCTGGTGATGTCTACATTTGACATTCCTACTACAAAAAGAAAAGCACATTAGACATCCATCCAAGGTATAACCATAGTATATGTTTGGCATCAATGCTGCAGATGCAACATTGTTTTCTCAGAAAACAGTGCTACTAATGTATGGGTTGGAAGCACCATTTTTTGAGAAAACGGTGTCTTTTTTTTTGTTTGGAACCATTGTTGCCAGGTAGAACATTTCCTGGAGCAATAACAACTTTTTCTGTTTGGTACCAATGCCCCGGGAAACATTTTCAGCACTGGTACCCATTATCTAGTGCCACATCACTACCCGGTTGGTAGCAACAAGCTACAACTCCAGGAAACGCCAAATTTGACTCGGAGCACCATTTTTTATTGAAAAATGATTCCGAACAAATGCTTGTTTCCTAGGGCACCATTTTTTTCGACATGGCGCTGATGTGGCACCATTTTCTGGAGCAATGGCAATGATGCTAAACAGACGCGTAATAAATCAAAATTATCCAAGTATAGAAGAGGACCTACCTATTGGAATTAAACTAGCATGGACCAAGTTCCTCGGCTAAGTAGTCCCCGACCTTGATTTTCTTGTCGACTAGGTCCTTAACCAATTCCTTCTTAGCCCTAGTGCAAGATTCTCCATCGAGATTGTCTATGGCTATGGCCCACTTAGAAGTTAAAGACCATCCTCCTTTAGTTTTCACATAAAAGAACTTGTCCTTCCAGGCTAGTACCTTAGAAGGAAGACCACCCAATAGCGTTGAGATTAGTATGAGAAATAGAAAAACCTTCTTCACCAATCAGGTGTTATCTGACAAAGGCCCCAATAGGTCTTTATGTTTAAGGGGAGGTTGAATTGATATCAGGCCAAGACTGTACCTAGCAAAACCCTGACAAAGATTGGATGAAGTTGGCCTAAGGTGATATTGTAGTGATTTAACACCTCGGCCACAAAGGGGTGAAGGGAAACCTAAGACTAACTAAAAAAAACTTCTCATATACGTAGACCTCTTTGTCTTGGTGATCCCAATGACATAATACCACTCCTTGATTTTCCGAAGGTCAGTGAATGTGAACCAAGTTGGATCGAAATGGGACTTCTTCCTCGAAGTCGAAGCCCTTCTATAGGAACTTTGACGTTGAAGGACTAGGGACCCCTCTTCCCTAGCCTAAGCTCCGACCTGCTCCTCCTCTTCCTCCTCTAGATACTTAGACAAACTAGATTGCTAAAAATGACAAATGAAACAAAGAGAGGGTACTAACTCAGGAGATCTAAAGGACTCAACTGACTTGCTCTACATGAACTCCTCAACCACCCACTGAGTTCCCTGACCTCACTATTGGGTAATTTTGCAATGGACAAGTGAAAAATGCCCCCTGACCCTACTATTTATAAAGATCACCAATGACTCGGATCCATTCAATCCAATGGCATAGATTGATAGTGGTTAGGCTTCCCGAGGTATGAATTCAGTTTAGTATGCTTTTTTGGTGTCTACATGGGTTAATTATTCGCGTGAAGTCCTTGCATACAACAACACGATTTGTCAAATGATTCTAAATCATTGTATCGAACTTGTGAGAATTAGAGACCTGTCAGTAACCCTCTACCGGAGCATCTAAAAAGAACCGTCCAATACCGAGCTAATTCCTTTGCCTAAGCTATTCACCTCGAGCTCAAATGTGGAGGGCAATTGATGGGGGTCGATCTACCCTCCAACTACATTTTGACACGTGGTGATATGAATGACACTTTATATCACTTTGTCACCACACTTGGCAAGACAATACTTAAATAGAAGTTTGGGCTACTTCATACCTGAGAGAGGCATTTTTTACCTCAATCCACCTCTAACCTGCAAGACGAGCTCGATCTTAACTTTAACATCAAAGGTGAGAAGCCAACCTCTACTTTACATAATCACAAATGGCCACCTGGTAGTGTCGTTACCACACCTGTCCACTTCGCATGGAAGTGAGTACAGGGTGCCCCCCAAGGATTGTGGACATGCCGCCCAAACATACACCAAGGATTGTAGACTTGATACCATCAACCACTTGGACATGCTTGCTAAGGCCTACCGCTTAGCTTGCCCTTTACACCATGTTTTGGCCGAGCCATGAGCCTTATATATAGGTTTGAGCATCAGGAAACGACTCACTTGGGGTTGGTTTGGAGTCGCCACCCATCAGTTGTGATATGGAGGTGATAGAACATCTGACATCTACATCGAAAATCATTTAGTTTAATAATGACTCCAAAACCCAGGCACTGACTACACTAGTCCGAGTAAGACTCAGATGGGAGAGGGAAAGGATTAGTCACATCAGTTGAGAAGGTAGGAACTCCCACCACCGCTCTGCCTCCCTAAAATGTCGTCGTTGAGAGGAAGTATGCAATGAAGAAGAAGAAGAAGAAGGAGGAGGAGGAGGAGGAGGAGGAATGGTGAGAGAGAGAGAGAGGTCAGAGATTGAGGAGCTATTGACGTCACTCTGGTTTTTCAGTTTGAAGAGGATGAAGATGAATAGTGCATTCTCGAGATTTGAAAATAAGAAGAAGAGAGAGAGAGAGAGAGATGGAGGTTGAAGATGATGGTGTCGTTGTCGTTGGTTTTTCCTTCAAGCGAAGAAGAGAGTGAACAATGTTTTAGGATTAATCAAAAACTTTATGTTGAATTTATAGGTAGGGTTAGGTGCATTTTGGTAAATTTGGGGAAATTTGGGGGCATTTTGGTATTTTGATAAACTAGGTCAAACTAGGGTTTTTGGTTCAATGATGGGGGTTTTGGGTCAATGATCAAAGGGTTGAGATGGGTCCGACCGTAGAGAGGGGTTGTGCATGTGTGGGCTAGTGAGATTAGTTAAAATGAAATCTTATTAGATTGATAGGTAAATGGGGGTATTTTTTATTGAAATTTGGTAGGGTGAGGTTTTTGGACATTCCGAGTTGATTAGTGGGGTTAGATTGAGCCAAATGGGCTTGAATCGAACAGATTTAGAAATGGCATGATTTGGTCAAATTGAAGCCTCATAACGAAATCTTGGTGTGATGAAGGGGCAAATAAAGGCAGTTTTGGGTGAAATTTCATAGGGTAGGTTTTTGGACAATCCAAGGTGATTGGTAAGGTCAGATTGGGCCAACTATGCCATGACCGAAAGGATTTGGAATCCGATCAATCTAAAGTCTCGAAACAGAATCTAGGTGTGATGGATGGGTAAACAAAGGTGTTTCGGGCTGAAATTTTACCGGTGAGTATTTGGAACTGTTAGGGATCTAATGGTGATGTCTAATTAGTCTTGAAGGGTCAAGATCATAGGAAGTTGGGTCAATAGGATGTTTCGGAACGAAATCTTGGTTTGATGAAAAAGCAAACGAGAGGCATCATAATAGCCTCTCATTTATGGGCAGGTGTTTTGATGTATCCAGAGTTTAGTGGTGTGGTTTGATCTGTTTGGATGTGTTAAGATCAAGGGAATCTGAATTCTGAGTGTTTAGGCTAACGAGAGGCATCATAATAGAATCTTCACTTGATAAAGGGGTAAACGAAGGAATCTTGAGATGAAATTTTATAATAGGTATTTTAAAAGGTCTTGAGTCCGATGGTGGTGTCTAATCTAAGGATCAAAGTGTAGGAAGGGGTTGATCGGGGCCATCGGATTGGTATCAGATGGGTTAAACAATGGATTTAAGGGCTTTGGGGATGAAAGTTATGATTTTTGGTTTTTGGGTGTTTCGAAGAGATTGAGAGGGTTTGATCGGTCATTTAGGGTAAATTAGGGGTTTAAGCAATGGACCAGCAAAAATCATGTATTGATAATAGATAAATAGCTGATGCATGAGACCACACGTTGCATTCCTATTCCTGTTATCACATCCTTTACCATCTCGAACAGCTTGGCATTTACTAACTTGACCATTGGAATCGGAATCCATAACCTAAGACACCAACCTGGGCCCTCTGCATTGTCCTTCTTGAAGATCTTGCTGCCAGAAATCCACCTGAGTTCGAGGTTTCCACCAGGGATCAAGTTTTCTAGTTTTGATCTTCATCAAGTATCAATCATTTAATCATTAAGACACATTAAGTATCATTTTATTAATGTTTTTAAGTAATGAATAGCCTTACTAAAAAATTAAACAAACAGTAATAAGATACATATTTCTATAATTCTAGGGAGAAAAACAATTACATTAAAGGATAAAATAGAAAAAATAAATGCTGCATGCATATTTCCCTTTTCCTACATTCTTTCTTCCCCATACCTGTTATTCTAGTTTATACTCGTGAAAGATTTTTTTAATTTATTTTGCAAGCTCAATTAATGAATCTAGGTTTTTATTTTTATTTGGCCTTTTCTTTTTGTCACATTTATAGACATTGTAGCTTTAGTCGTGCCTTACTGTCTTTTACATTGTTACCAAAAACACTTCAAAACAAGTGAGTCCAACCATGCGAAACACTTAATGGACGCACGTGCCGACATCTGCCCTTGCCACTACGCCATCTTCTGTCATGCTGATGATGTTCTTTCCAATCTCAAATCCACCGAAACTGCTAACACCCAAAACTTTTAAACGAGGTGCCATGAGAAATGACACACCATCTAACATACCCTATCACTTTGATTTTGTCAAGTTTCTCTTCAATTTCTTACTCATTTTACTATTGCTTAAATCACCAAATCATGTCCTCGCACTATTCAACACAGATATTTAGCACCCATCATATCTAGCTGTTAAGATAATAAGGTCCCTCATTTGACAGCTTTTAAGTTTTTAGGTTGAATGGTTCTTTAATTTAATATAGTATCGTGATATGTCTGATTATATAGTTAATGTTCAATACTTGTTGTCCCCATTATATTAAATTACACTTCAACAGACAAGGTATGGATAAGTTTGTGCTTGTCCACAACTTCAAGCCTGATGGGCTATACTAGGGGGACTTTTGCAATTTAAAACTAGTTTTTGTATTTTTTGATGGCTAAAAGAAATTCTCCTTAGAAAAAAAAAAGGAACGGTAGAGAAGGAAGAAAACCCTATACTCTAACAATTCATACAAATCTTTAGTACTGGTCATATATTTCAAGAACCCTAAATAGTGGGGTTTGCTACTCATAGAGTGCACCTCACAGCACATGCATCCCACCATGTATTAGGAACATCTATTCATGAATAGACACACATGTAGAAAATGGTCTTGATATATATATGTGGTTGGGACATGTTGTGAGATTGGTGTGAGGAGCGATCCAGACTCTTCAAAGACATACTATCCTTATTTTTCATGTATCAATCTCGTAGGCCAGGCTGGCTTTTATAACTTTAGTCCAAACTCCAACCATAAAAACAAAGGCAATGGCTATAGTCCGGGTGATGAAGAAGATTCATAACAGTTGATGGCTGTTCTTTGTCTGCTTCGTTGGCATCTATGTATATATTGTTCAAAACTAGTCTACGTTTTCCTATTTACTATATTGCCGTTTAGTGGTGAAGAAAGGAACTATTGTTCTGCCATTGTGGGCTTTTAAGAGGTTTGCTGTGCTTTGGGTCCTGCAACACAGGGCTTTGCACACAGTGAAAGATGCACGAAGAATCTAACAAATAATATATGATCTGAAAATGGACTCTCTGAGTCATCCATGTCCGTAGTTTCTCTGTCCACCTTGTAATACCAGTTTTTCGTTGAATTTTAAGAATCTTCCTTACAGGTAATAAGTTTAAACATATCTTCTCCTTTTCTCTTGCATGGCAAAGGACCCATTTGGCAGAGGCTAGAGAACATCCTAAAAAGGAAGAAAAAGAAAAAGAAGAGGAGCATGATGGGTCGCCACCTCCATCAATCTGGTGTCATGTTTCCAAACATTTGTACAACTAGGATTTTGCTGAAACGCACTCTGGATATCCTACCCAGTACCCACAAAATACTACATCATGCACCGGAAACATCGGGAACATCTCCCAATGCATAATAACATACAAGCATAGGAGATATTTCCTATGTGTGTGGGGTTCAACTATGAGACCAGAAAGACATGATACCAGAAAAACTTATATCCAATCAACTGGTATCATAAAATAGGTGACCAATCAGGTGGTGTTCACCACAATTCATGGGATGCTTTGATTGGTTAAATCTTTTCGGTACCATGCCTTTCCGTATCATAGATTTACTCGTATATGTGTGTGTGGCTGCCATGTCATGTGGGTGTGGATAGAGCTCTTGTGGGTAGGAGACCCGAGCTAGCTAAATTATAGAACCAGACTCTCTCTCTCTCTCTCTCAATCCATGATCCATGATCCATGACCCATCAATCTATCTAAATGAAATACCTTTTGTTCAAACGTATTTGGCTGCAAGGATGGAGCACAATGGGGAAGGGGTTTCTTTGATCAAGTGCCTTGATGTACTTGTTAGTTTAATGCATGGCTTTTTTAGTTCTTGTTATTGTGTGGATGGGATACCCCTCCACCAACCAAATAGTAGATTGCGTGTCCCTCGTGTTTTTTTTCCTTGAGATTTTTTTTTTTTTTTGTAAACATTGATGAGATCTATCAATACTTATCCCATAGCCAAATACACCCAGTATCTTGTATGTCTATGCATGTAAGAATTTATTGAGAAATGAATTATGGGAAAAAATCAAGAAGCCATACCAAAGTTGTAGGGTAGATTTCACTTTGAAACGACGACTTTGAGCTAGAGGATATGCCCAGGGCCTCTCACATGGGGAAGCCAAGTGGGATGCCAATTGGGCAGGGTTGGGTCCAACTAGGGTTGGCTCCAGAAGTGCCAACGTGTGTATCTGAGCTTGGTTGCATAATTATGGTTGACCGGTTGACCCAACTGCTGGAACAACCAGGCTGGATATATATATATATATATATATATATATATAAAAGGTCTTCTCTATACATTAAAAGACACTAATCTTTCAAACTAATTAAGGCTGCAACTGCTCATAGAATGAAGGAAAATGAATGGCTTCATTGGAAATGATGTTTCAATAGGAAGATGAATCCTATTCCTAATTAATTTTCCTGGTGTTTCACTTTCACCAAACTTGAAAAACAACCTGAATTGTTGAGAAACATATAGAGTGTACATTAATTGCAAGATATGGAATCAAGTGAATCAACCTCTGTGTTCTGAAAATGACTTCTATATGTAAAACTGAAGAGGAATATTTCCTACAATTGATACTCATCTTTCATAAATATTCAATTTCCACAGCCATTTTACGTGCAATAACCAATCACTATAAAATAGAAAATTTAAGAAATATATATAATTTGTTCTCCTTCATTTTAAGCTCAACCACAAGGAGATAGCCTAAGTCTTCCAAAAGTGGATTAGGTTTGGAAAGATACAACCCAAGTGACCAAATAGGTGAATTGGTTCTGTTCATGAATTGCCATATCCCTATCTTGAAAGGATGGTTTACTGGGAAATTAAGCTAGCCCTGTGCATGCACATGGGGCAAAGCCACACATTTGATGATGATGATCCCCATGGAAGTAAGTAATCTAAAAGTACTTTTCACACTTGAAATAGTCCTGATCAAATCATTATAACCATATGATCTAAAGATTGCATTCTACTTCTTTTGTTGATTAATTATCATTATCTTTCGAATCAAACCAACAGGATTTTCAGATGATTACAATCATCAAACTGGACTGTTGTTTGGTACAGGAGAAATTCTTAGTCAGATCCATCAAGAGCAGATCATAACCTTGCTTTGTGTTTGTGTCAACATTCAGTACTGAGTCATTTCTCTTGGAAAATGACTGATGAAGAAAGCATTGGTCCCAAAAGTGAAGAAAAGGAGGGGGAGAGAGAGGAGTAGACCAAGTCCTAGGGGCCAGTTGGCACCCGTTTGGTCTAATCATGTGAAGCAACAGGCCCACCTCCAAGAAAATCATTCACTCCATCTTCAACACAGACATTCATCTCCTCAGGGCCCCAACTTTTTCAGGCTAAAGAAAAATCTCTTTACTAGTTTACTTCCATCACTTTCCCATGCTTACTTTTGAAGAATGAGTATATGGAGTCTCTGATAAAAGAAGGCCTCGTGGGTCACCCCGCTCGTGCGTTGCATGCTAAGAAGGGCCCAATATACCTTACTGTAAAGCCAGTGAAATAAAGAAGAAAGTAATAGAAGAAGAAAGGCAACAGGAGAAGCACTTTCTCTATTGATTTAGTTATAAAAGTAATAAGACTTCCTCATTGTTCTCTCCACACTACTGAGCCTAGCAACAATGGCGTCCGAGAAGGTGGAGACCATAGTTGCAGGGAACTACCTTGAGATGGAAACTGAAGGCAGCTCTAAGTCTGCTAAGAGCAAATTATCAAGATTCTTCTGGCATGGTGGTTCTGTCTACGATGCATGGTTCAGCTGTGCTTCTAACCAGGTAACTATTGTTGTTTGCTTGGTTGAGTTCGTTCTGCGGAACAAGATTTGGTCATATATATTGTTGCTTATATATATGTGATTGTAGGTGGCGCAAGTTCTTCTCACCTTGCCTTATTCATTTTCACAACTGGGGATGTTGTCTGGGATTCTTTTTCAACTGTTTTATGGATTGATGGGGAGCTGGACTGCGTATCTTATAAGTGTACTTTATGTTGAGTACCGAACTAGAAAGGAGAGAGAGAAAGTAGATTTCAGGAACCACGTTATTCAGGTAAGAAAGCATAACATGCTGCATTATCGGTCCTTCTTCTCCATTGAATGAAATACCAAACAAGTCTTTCATTCTTCTCTATTGTCCACCAAATAAGAAGAAATCAGAAAAAAAAATAGATTCTTGAATTTTAACCAAAGATTCAAATAGTATCCTTGTTTTGGTGTCAGTTTTGGGTTAACTACTTTAATTCTCTGCAGTGGTTTGAAGTTCTTGATGGGCTTCTGGGGAAACATTGGAGGAACGTAGGCCTGTTTTTCAACTGCACTTTCCTGCTGTTTGGTTCTGTAATTCAGCTAATTGCTTGTGCAAGGTAATTTTAGACATTAATAAGAAGTTAAACCCAAAAACAAAAGATTATAATTTTGAATACTTTAATTGTAGTTGTGTTTTTCAACAAAAGAATTGAATCTGCATACTAATAATATACAGTTCACTGTTGCTTGACAATGCAGCAACATCTACTACATTAATGACAATCTTGACAAGAGAACATGGACTTACATCTTTGGCGCCTGCTGTGCTACCACTGCTTTCATCCCTTCATTCCATAATTACAGAATTTGGTCATTTTTGGGTCTCATGATGACAAGTTATACTGCATGGTACCTAACCATTGCTTCCCTAATCCATGGGCAGGTAAAACATTCTCTGCAATTTTCCATTTCAGTTTATAAAAGAGAAGAAATGATCCATTAATTGACCCTGTTTACATTTCATGGTCTCCTTTCTCTCTTTTCTAAAATTTATTTATTAATTGATTTCTTTTCCTTTTATTGTGGCATCTAAAGGTTGAAGGTGTGAAGCACTCAGGCCCAACGAAAATGGTCCTATATTTTACTGGGGCTACCAACATTCTGTACACCTTTGGAGGACATGCTGTCACAGTGTGAGGATTTATGAATACATGCATATAAATCACTGCATACATGAACATACATATCTGCCGACCTTCATACATCCATATATACAGATTAATATACTGGTTTTTGAGTAAATGGAATTTGATCATAACTTGGGGTTGACTGTAGGGAGATAATGCATGCCATGTGGAAGCCACAGAAGTTCAAGCTGCTTTACCTAATTGCAACACTCTATGTGCTAACCCTAACCCTACCATCGGCAATTTCTGTTTATTGGGCCTTTGGGGATATGCTCCTTAACCATTCCAATGCTTTCTCTTTGCTCCCAAAGTCTGGATTCAGAGACATTGCTGTGATTCTCATGCTCATACATCAGGTGAGCATTTCAAATTAAAACACCAGAAAGCACAAGCACATTATTAGAAATGGGTCTTCTTCATGACACACAAGTATATAATAAGTCTTGTCAGGCTTACTAATCATAGATCTCTGAAGCTTGAATTCATTCTGAAGTTACAAGTTTTCCAGTGACACTGTTTGGTTCTTGGTGCAGTTCATAACATTTGGATTTGCTTGCACTCCGCTCTACTTTGTGTGGGAAAAGTTGATAGGGATGCACAGCACCAAGAGCATATTCAAGAGGGCTCTCTCTAGACTACCTGTTGTGATTCCAATATGGTTCCTGGCAATCATATTTCCATTCTTTGGCCCCATCAACTCCACAGTTGGGTCTCTCCTCGTCAGCTTCACTGTCTACATAATCCCTTCCTTGGCACACATGATAACCTTTGCGCCTGCATCTGCAAGAGAGGTAATAATTAGGCATTTTAGTTCTTAATCACTGTTCTTAACCTTTCATTGATTAATGTGGACAGAGAGCAACACTATTTAGTGGAGAGATGGGCTTAAATCTGCATAGTCCTCAATTAGTAGCTTATTATTCTCTATATTTCTTTTTCAGAATGCAGTGGAGAGACCACCATCATTCCTAGGAGGCTGGGCTGGCTTATACTGCCTGAACATTTTCGTGGTAGTATGGGTTTTGGTGATAGGATTTGGATTTGGAGGGTGGGCCAGCATGATCAATTTCATACACCAAGTGGATACATTTGGTCTCTTCACTAAGTGCTACCAGTGTCCCTCACGCAAGGCTTAATAATATAGAGATCTCTACAAAGAAGAAAAGTTTGGAATTAATACATTTTATACAGTATGTAAAGGGATTGGTTTTGTAATTTGTGTGTTAACTATTCCTCTAAGAGAAAGTGTAACCCACCTTTTGGTTTTTGGAATTCTCCTAATTCTAGCTCTCTTCTATGTCGCTTACATGTAGTGATCTTTCTGCTGCTCACCTGGTTTTCCAAATTAGAAATGAATTAGGAGCTGCTATTGCCGCTCTTAGATCTTTTTGCTCAGGTCATTCATACAACTGCTCCAATTTAAAACACTGTCTTAAGACAGAAGGGTTCATTTAGTAAATAGGTGATCAGAAAGCTCATAGGGGAGTGGCTAGAGTTAAGAAAAGGAGCGTTCTCTCTGTCACAACCTATGTCATCTCAATGGACAATGGGACCTTAACTAGCCAACAAAATCTAGACGTCGCCTGATCGAAACCTTCATATGCTGAATTGCTAGCACATGGTTCCATGACAAATAGATAGAACAAATTAAAATTTGACCCTCTAGTGATTGGTTGGTGGCTACAGTGGGTAAGGGGACCTAACCGATTGGCCTTGCTCGTCGCATAGCATTGGGCCGATGTGATGGCGAAAGAGAAAGCTAAGGCGTCTAGAAATCTAGTTGGTCCGTTTCAATTTCACATTAATTCCTTTCTGCAATTCATCATCCAAGCCCATCTGATCTGACTAGTATATATACAAAGTACACCAATAGGGTCATTTCGGAGATTTCAAGCCAACTGGAGGACCATAAATTGAAAACCCATTTAGAAAAAATCAGAGATTAAGTGGTTTCTGTAGGATGTATACCCTACAGAAGTGCCATATCCCCCCCACCCCACCCCATGTGATAGGGGATCAATTAGTTGTTTGGCCCATGAATCAATAAAACAACGCAGGTGCCTATTACCTTTGTAGGTTTATTATTATGACTTTCTCAGTAGTTTGGCTAAACTGCTAAAGTGGCTTTTAATCCTTAGAGAGATGAGAATAACATGGAAAGGCTTAGAGTAGCTTTTTCCAACCTTCTCACTCTTTTCTTGGTGGGTTTATTATTATTATTATGACTTTCTCAGCAGTACTCTGCCAACCTTCTCACTCTTTTCTTCACAGTTTATATCAACTACCTCTACTTTTTAAGCTGTCCAAAGTAGCTTTTTCCTCCAAGGTCTAACTCAAAAGTCTCAAAGAACCCATTAATTAAAAGGTTACCAAGAATTAGTAAAGAGAGGTAGAAAAACAGTTCTGATCAGAAAAATTACTCTGTAGCTTACTGGTTTTGCATGAACCTGCAGATTGACCAGTTGGGGGGCATACTCAAACTATGTCGACCACCATAGTTTTCTTAGAGAATTTAAAGCAATTTGGTCACTGTCATGGATTTTTTTTTTCACCATATATAGCTAATGCATCTGCCTAATTCTTTAATTCTAGAGATAAATGGGAACCCCAAAAATACAAAAATAAAAAATAAAATAAAGAAAATAAAGAGAAAAGGGCAGCAAGTTCATGACAATTCATTCCTTACTACTTCACCTCTCTTTTATTTTTGCCAATCAAACATCGTCTTGGATGAACTGCATGCACAAAACTACGATCATATGCAGTTCATCTTCAAGCTCACCACTATACGTAGGTTATATTTATCTATTTATTATTTTAAGTGGGACCATACATCAAATGGTGGGTCCAAGTTCCATGTATCCTTGCCAGTTGGTTTCTCATAAAGAACATATCACAACTGTGATGAAAATCTATCATCACCTGCTCTCTTTGGAAAGTTATCCATGGAAGAAGAAGGTTTTCCGACTCATCTGCTGGCCAGTTCTTGAGATGAGAATGAAACCCCTTTGTCTTGATTCATGTTGTAAGCTTGTGAGCGTAGGAATCAAATCTTGATTAGAGTTTTGCAATCAACAGTGATGAGGATAAGGTCAGGTTCATTGACGATTGCATGACTGACACGCATTTTGTGATATGGCACCACCTATGTCCTCACGTGCTTGGCTCACCCACATTGAACCACACCAGAAAGTAACATGTCATATCTATTTAGGTGTGACTAAGGACCTTCCAAGTCACAAACTCCATCCCCATATGGACCATTCTCTTTCTTTTGCTCTTTCTTTCTTTTTCCTTTTTTTCTTCTCCTTCTGGCCAATGGTCATCACTGACACCTAAAGAGAGAGAAACATGAAGAAGAGATGGGTAATATGTGACTAAGAAGTTGAATGAATTTTGTCAAACTAGAGGGTCCCATAGAAGGCTTCAAAGTCCCACTTTGAAGAGGGCCCTTGACTACTACTCATCAAACTTATTGTTATCTTCATCTCTATAGTCCCCATTCATGCACATATATCAAAGCATGTACATAATGAAATAAATAGTAAGTACAGTCCAAACATGCTACTATTTACTCTTAATTGTCTCCATGAGAAAAAAAAAAAAACACCCAAAAGAAAATTTGCACATTTAGATATATATAGTCAAGTGGTTGTTTCTAAAATATTAAAGTGTGTGGCCTCTAGCAAAAGGAAAAGGCAAAAGAAAGTTTTGTATAGTATAGTGGACCTTCGATGGTCCTATTAATAGTGTGTGGCCTCTATTATTAGCTAGCATCTACCAGCGTCGAAACAGGAACAGTTGTTATTTGGGTACGTACTATTTCAAAACCAAATGACTTTTATTGGAGAGTCTACTTTTTCTTGGAAAAGCTAGCTAAACACAAAACAAAAGGTTGGTTATTTGTTTTAACGATTTAACATGTGAGCATTTACCTTCTCCTCCATTGGCCTCTAGTCATCTAGCTAGTCAACAACCTCATTGTCAAATTTGCTTGCATTTTGGAGAAGCTCCAGATTAGGTTTCAACACTAATCCACATAATGTGTTGAGAGTTATCACCCTCTTTGTCCTTCAGCTTCATCTTCATTCATTGCTACCCTCTAGGAAGAGAGGGTTGTAGAGGATGGTATCATGGTAAAAGTGGTTGAAGTCTATACTGTGTGATTGATTCATATTTGGTGTTGATCATGTGCATGGGAACTCCCAATCCCATGGCTTTAGGAGTTAAAAACATTATTATATTATGCCAGTGATCAGTTGTTATCACCTTTGCTAGGGTTCGGTTGGTGTAAATAAATGGGAGTGTGTGAATGGGCCGAGTGTAACATCTGGTTTGCTTTTGCCTCATATTTGATCTTGTCTTGTTTGCTAACTAGTAAAATATTATACCAAAGAGTAAAAGGTTTAGGCCCTGTTCGCTTTTACGGTAAGTTACTTATCTGGGTAAATGCAATTACTTGGGTAAGTTTTTTCTGGAAAATACTTATCCAGGTAAGTGCATTTACTCGTGTTCTTTTATTTCCTAGGTAAATAAGGAAATATGACCATTTTAACCATAAAATATCATTATTAAAAGGAGTATTTTTGTCCTATTTAAGTATTGGCAACTTTCCTTCAGGTGGGAAAGTTATTTATCCACCTACGAAATGGTATCACTTACTCGGGTAAGTAATTAATACCCAAGAAAATAAACTTTCCCTGGTCCCCCGTCCTCACATAAATATGAAAAAAGAACATGGGGTTCTTGGTCAATGGGAACCAAAATCCCATTGACCAACTTTCTCCCCTCTCAAAATCAAAAAAAAAAAAAAGAATGCCCCCTTAGGAGTATGATAGGAAGCAAAATTATGTGCTCCACTTTATATGACACATGATTAAGGTAGGAAGAAGCTTAAGGTGATAAAAATTTTGCATCAGATAGGGGTGCAAATAATAGTCACAAACAAATGGATGCAAAACTGAACTGGGTGTGTGGAAAATCTGTAGCTGGTTCAGATTTGTTTTGCAAACAAACAGAGCCTTATGTTACTAGTAATTGAATACTTTCATTCTGCATAAAACTCATTCAAATTTTAAACTGTATTTGTCCACAATTTTCCATTTCTTAAATCTGTTTTTACACCATATTCCCTACATCAAAAGAAAACTTAGATTTTTTATCAATCTGACTTAGTGTACTTGGTTTCGCTTATCAAGAACATGATGTGTTGAAATATGAAACTAGGGATGGTATCCAATGGAGTGAAGTTGATATGGTAATTAGCTGCAGAATGGCTATTGAATAGGTGGCCCCAAAATTCATAATCTCTAATAGCTACTTTTATCATAAAATCACAAGGTTGACCTTATTTTCTTGTTTTAAGTTGTTTATTGTATAATTAAATTAAGATAATATACGGAGTAGAAAAACTATCGGTTCAGCCTTGTAGATAAACCAACTCTATGGAAGCAGGAGGGTCACTTCGTTTTAATTATTAGTATATACAGTGTAACATCTATATTACTTGATCAATATTATGTTAAAATGTTAATAAACATAAAACATCTTCAGAGTTGCATATCGTTGTCAGATTAAAAAATGTTAAACAAAGAAAGGATATGAAAGTGTTTACACACACGTATCCAATATTTGAGTATATATATATATATATATATATAAAACTATTAAGCGTGTAGATATTTAATTTGAACCCTGGTCCTAACCCAAACCCCAAGCATCCTAGCCTGCTGTTTCATGAGGCTGCAGGGTTTTTCAGGTCAAGATTTGGTAAGGCAGGTGTTTCAGGTCAAAGTTTGGTAAAGCTCAGTCGTAATAGTGTCCATCAACCCAAAGCAACCTTGACCTATCACTGTCGATTCTGGTGAGGGTGACATTTACCGAAGGGTATGAAGGTCGATGGAGGTGCCTACTAGCTCAGTTCACCAGCAAGTCAATTTGAACTTACCAATTCAGTGGTGGTTCATTTGATACGTTAGAAGGGTTGTTCCAATGGAGATGTGGATTCGAGTTCGGCTATTCGCTACCACCAAATTTGGAGGAGAATTATTAGTGTGTATGCCCAAAAAAGATAAAAAAAAAAAAAAAAATTATGGCCCCTATGCGGGGGACTCAGGCATGAGGAGGTGTGTGTATGACATTCCCTTCTTCCCCTTAATCTTTGGGATTGTTAAGGGTATTGTTTGCATGAAAATAAGTTTAATTTTCTTTAGGATTGTCAAAGGGTTTTGTTTGCATATATATTATCTGAATTCCCCTTAGATTGCTAGTGGGTTTATTTGCATGCACAAGGGCTGAATTCTTTGGGACTATTAAAGGGATTTGTTTGCATGTAAATAAGCTGAATTTCCTTTGGGACTGTTAATGTGTTTGTTTGCATTCATGTGAACTGAAATCTTTTGGACTGTTATTAATGGGTTTATTTGCATGCACATGGATTGAACTCTTTGGGACTGTTAATGGTTATGTATGCATGCATATAAACTGAATTTTCTAGGATTATTCATAGCTTCATTTGCATGCACATGGGCTGAATTCTGTTGGAACTGTTAATGGCTACCTTTGCATAATTGAGTGCCATTTCTTCCTCCCTCATTTTCTCTTCTTGCATTTCCTACTCTTGTTATCAATTGGTTCCTACACTTTATTTTGTGCAAATAAAATGATTATATACACTAGAGTGCTAGATGACAATCAAGAGGATCCCTTCCCCTAGAAAGTATAGCCATGAGCATGGATGGTCAAGTCATGCATACCTTATGAGGATCTTGGTTTTTTACAAATGCATCATGGGTTTCTTTTGGTGATATTGGCTAGTGTATGTAGCTGTCAAAGGTAAGTACCCACTCCCTCCAATAGCTCTTTTGACATTCAAGAAGTGTTGGTATGAGGCTTTTTGAGCATTAAGTTAGCATGGGTTTGGAGGGATATGTGTCAATAGGAATGAAACATTCCATTGATGTTTTAGAACTTTAAGTCCATGGTGACTTGATGATTTTCACACCCTTATCATTGCTAACGTGTTGATTCATGCTCAACTATGCAAGTGACATATTTATGTTTTCTTTGAAATGTTTGAATTGTTTGCATAGTGTAAGGTTCTTCAAACATTGAGTTGGTATGCATTTTGACGCATGCATGTCAATAGGAATGTCAGTTAGGGTGGCTTAAGAATGACGATCATGCTTAAATGCAAATTGTATGATGACATGTGAATGATATGGAGGTTTGAATTGGTTTTCTTGTGCTCAAATCATGTTTCATATGCAATGTTTCAAAGTTAACATGTTAGGGAGGGTTCGACTATGATATAGAAAAGATATCCAGAAAATAACTGACCAATAAACTGGAATCATAAACGTGATATCCAATAAGGTGTTATTTATCAAAATTCATGGGTGGTTTTTGATTGATCAAAATTCTTTCCATACCATATTTTTCCCGCATTATAGATTTTCCCAACATTAGGACGTAGTGATACATAAAGCTAAATTGATCACACATGCCCTCTTATTGAGAATATGTTTAGACACATACAACTAAATAAATCAAGAGAATAAGAAACCGAAAGAAGAATAGGATAAAGCAAAAAGAAAAAATAATAAGGAGATGGAAAGGGTAGCATGTTTGAGCTTTAGGAAGCTAGTTAAGCTAAAATGTGAAGAGAAAGTAGGGATAGCAAGTTTTGTTTTAGAGTAATTGGTCTAACTTAGGAATCAAGGTCCAATGTTTGGGAAAAATAAATCATTAGGTAATGGTCTAACTTCAGGAAATATAATTAGTTGTTAAATTGCTTGAAGCAAGTGATTAGTTTAAGTTTAGGACATTATGTAACCTGTTAAGTTTGGGTGCAAGGATACCTAACTCATGAGAAGGCCTTGGGAGCCTAATATGATCAATCTTTTAGGGTCTTATTTGCAAGATGAGACCACATGATATGGACTGAAATCAATCCTATTCTAATATTAAAAAAAAAACGGAGAGGGAAAGGGAAAATGAAATTAAAGAGATAGAATGTATGAGGTAGAATGTGTGTGAACATAAAGTAGGGAGAGGTCAAGGTAGGGGATTGGTTAAGGTGTGAGATAGAATGTGTGTGAACATATAAAGTCATGTTAAAGAGATTAAAATCCAACCATGACTAAAAACAAATAACAAAAAATAGAGAAAAAGGAAAAATCAAGAAACAAAGGGGTTAAGGTGGGTAGAGCCAAACCTAGGCCCCAACCCATTTCAATTTAGAACCCATAGCAACCTAGAAGCCTAACTTAGGCCCAAGTCCATTTCACCGTAGGATCTAACTAAGCCTTGACCCAAACCCATAGTAACATAGCCTAACTTAGGCCAAAGCCAAATAGGCTTAGGCCCAAGCCCATTTCCCCCTAGTATCCAACTAAGCCTAGACTCAAACCTATTGCAACTTAGAATCTTACCCTAGGCCATAGCTAAATAGGCTTAGGCCCAATCCCAATTCAGCCTAGGCCACATAGGCCAAGCACAAGCCATAACTCAAGCCTAATTCCAAGCCCAATTCAGCAAAGGCCACGTAGGCTAAGAATAAGCCAAAACTCAAACCCAATTTCAAGCCCAATTCCAATTCCAATTCGGCCAAGGCCATATAAGCATGTGCAACCCAAGTCTAAATGCATTCCAAAACCCAAGCCTACCTTAACTTAAAGCCCGACCTAGTCCAAGCCCAAGTGGGCTTAGGTCCATTCCTATTCTATTCCAAAACCCAATTTAATCCCAAATCCAAACAAGCTTGGATCCAAACCCATTTCAACCTAGCACCCAAACAAGCCTTGACCCAAACCCATCCTAACCCGGGGCCCAACTTAATCCTAAATCCAAACAAGCCTAGATTCAATCCCATTTCAACCTAGCATCCAAGCAAGTTTAGACCCAATCCCATCCAAGCTTAGGTCCCAACTTAATTCGAAATTCAAACAAGCTTACATCCAAGCCCATTCCAATCTAATCCCAAACCCAAGCCAACTAGACCCAAACCCATCCTAATCTAGGGTCCAATTTAATCCTAAATCCAAACAAGCGTGCAAGCCCACACCTAAGCCCATCCAAACCTAGGGCCCAACCTAATCCCAAACCCAAGCCTATCCTAACTTACAATCCAATTTCATCCAAGCTTAAATAAACTTAGGCCCAACCCTATCCTAGCCTAGAACTAAATGTGGACCAAGACCAAGTACTCAAGTAGACTTAGGCTCAACTTCCCCCTAACCTAAAATCAAACATAGGCCAAGCTAGATTAAAACCAAGTAGGCTTAAGCCTAAACCATGCCAACATAGAGCCAAACCTAGTCTAAGACCAAATAGGTGTAGACCTAGATCCATGACTTTTACCCATGACCTAGACCCATAACCCAAATTGATAACCTACACCCACAACCCATGACCCTTGACCTGTGACCCATTAGGTCAACCCAACTATAGGGTCCGTCTTCTTCCCTAATAACCCTCAATAATAAATGTTGAGTGCTTAATATGAAAGTTGCTATAATTGTTTATGAATATTGTTCTTTCTTGGATGCTTGTAGTGTTTTCACTATTTGCTTGCTTCTTTGTGCATTTACATGCATTGCATATAATGTTAGATTGTTAGAAACCCATGTCCTCTAGGAGAGGACCTATACAAGTAGGCCATTGGGACCAATGTGCCCTATGAATGCTTGGAAAGCCTCAAACCAGCCACCAACCTGAGAAGCCCACTCGTCCAATGAGTGGAGGTTTGAACACTAACAATTGTGTTGGAACCTTGTGTCTAGGTGTCACCCCCAACTTCATGCATGGTATCCTACATGTCCACCCTAAAGTAGTTGTATAGTCACCTTGATTTTGTTTTTTACTTGCATGCTTTTCTTTTCCTTTTTCCTTTTCCTTATTAGAGAGGCCCAATTTAAAAAAAAAATAGAAAAGGATAAAAAGGAAATATCAAGATAAAAAGGAAAAATATCAAAATGTAAAGAAAAAATGATAAATAAAAATAAAAGGGCAAAAGAATTCTATAAGAAGCAATGATGAGGAAAAGAGGAAAGTAAAGAGCATTTAATAATCAAGAGGGAACATTAACATAAAATAAAAAATAAAAATAAAATAAATTAAAATTAAGTAATTAAAATAAAATAAAAATCAAAGCCAAAGAAAATAAAATTTCAAAAAATATTAACAAAAGGAAAATAGAATGAAAACAAGGAGCCTTTTAGAAAATAATAACAATAAAAATCAAGAGGGAATATCAATATAAAAATAAAAATAAAAATAAAAAAATCAGAAAAAGAAAATTCCAGAGAAAATGCTAATAAGGCTTTCATCAAATGTGATTTACCTAGATAATGTTTATTTGAACCTATTAAATAAATCCTCACCTTTTAAGTCTTGCATGTACCTAACACTATTTGACTTTAGGACCAACTAACAACCCATGATCCTTCATAATCAAATTAAAATTTACCCATCACCAACCATTCAAGCCTACAAACTTGCAAACAATTAATCTTAACCAACTCATCCCACCTTTTACATAGTCCACATAACTCAATCTTTAATCCAAATCAATCATTTCTACATAGCCCACCTAACTCAATCTCCCTCCAAGTCCTTCTAAATTAATTCCAATAAGCCTACAAAGACTAACCTTAAACAAGTAGCTTAGATCTCAGAGAAGCAAACTAGCCCATCAACAACGCCAATATCCTTAAAATTCAATCATCCCATCATGATTCTCTAGAATCCAACCCAACACACTTAGGACCAATAAAACCCAAATCGATTTAACCTAATTGCACCCATTGAAAACCAACATACTCAACCATGTTAAGCCCATTAGAGTTCAACTGAACCAACCTAACCAAACCAACTAGAACCCAAAATAAAGTCCATCTGATCAGCCAAAACCCTTTAGAACAAATTAGATCAACCCAAACTGGACCTATTTAACCCACTTACTCAAAAGCAACCTATTTAGGCTTAGCATTCTAAACCAAACCCAACTTGTTTAAGCTAATTAGGACCAACTCCATACTAGTTTAGCCTACCCTCTATGCCTCAGAGCCCACCTGAATAAGCCCAATTCATCTATGCTATCCACAACATAGCATCAACCTCAAATAACCCAATTCACCTTCAACCTAAAACCTATATTCTAACCATCCCATTACATCTAGACCCAAAATGTATGCAAGACTCATTTCAAAAAAGAAAATCAAAAGAAAAATAACAAAAAAGTCCAAAAAAGAGTCTTAGAACTACAACAGGTCTAATCCCTTCCAGAGTGGTACATAGGTAGCCCAAGCCATGGCACTTGGGTTCGACTCTGATAAAAAAAAATGAGTGTGTTGCTTCTGTGTTTTCTTTCCTTATTTCAGTACTACTTCTCTCCCTTTGCTTTGATACTCATGGCAGAGCAATAAGTTAATTAGGCTATGCTAACCTTATAAGAAAGGGAATGTTTGCCTCCTTTTAGGATGGTTATACAACGATAGCCCTACTGGATCATGGACTTACGATAAGTCCCAGGGGCATGCCTTTGTAAATGTTTGATGCTAATCATAGACTCACATACAGAAATTATCAATATGAAGGGATAACTCTATTATGATGCTAAAATTGCCATTGTGAGCACCAAACCTTTACAAAGATCACCCTAAATAACCCTAATTGGAGTAGTCACAAATCCAAGCATATCGAGAGAAAATCCATTCTAAACTAGCACAAAGTGAACCATCATTAAATCTTAGTACCTTGCCAATTGATCAAAGAAAGGATTGGAGGCCACCCTCGATCGTTAAATTTCCCAGTTGTCCCTATCATTTTCTTTATCGTTAGTTAGCTCACTAAGCCAATCTATCAGAGCTTTCCTTTGGTTAGCTAAGCCAAATCCCTCAAGATGCACTTTACAATGGTTGAGAAAATAATTTTGAAACAAGAAAAAAAGAAAAGATCCTAAGGTCAATTTATCATCAAGAAAACATGCATCATGCTCAATACAAATTTCATTTACATGTGTCATGCAATTAATAATGAGATGAAGGGAGGCCATCCTTGGCCATTTGCCATGCCTAATACCTCTAACCTTAGAATTTCACAAAGTATATCCTCTAGTTCCCCTTTGAGCCTTCCATGTTACCCTTTTTTCTTCAACCAAATGCCTCCAAGCAGATAGATGTCAAAAATCGAGGTATCCATGTAGTTGAAATAAAAAGAAAAAAAAAACTTTAGCAAATACTTCTTTGGAAATGAGGAATTAATCAAGGAAGCTACAATATGTCCCACAAAACTAAGGGAGGACAAGGGAATCAATCAAAGAGGAATCAAAAGGAGTAGTAAGAAAAAACTAGGTAGCCATAATGGTCTCATCAGCCCTCATCAGTGACATCTGATCATCATTTTCAATTTCTTCACCCTTGTATACATTTTGTAATAATTCAAAATCTTACCAAATTAATAAGAGAATGCAAGACATATTAATTAAAGACACAGAGAGCACATTCCATCATTATGGCTACAAAGAGAGATGAAAAAGGAAAGGAGATGATAATGCATCTTTCCATAAGGTCCTAGCTATTAATTCAAGAAATCAATACTTAAACAATTTTTGGGCTTATGTACCCTTCATTTTTGAACCTCGTGCTAACCCACATTTTGACCCACTCAATTAGTATTCATCGATCTCTGGGAAATTGGAATTCAATCCCGGGACCCGGACAAACCATTTGGCTAGTGACAAATGAACCTACTCAAAAGAGAGCATAAGAAATTTTGAGTCCCCTACTTTAATTTAACCCACACATTTCCAAACATGTCAGTTCGCTAACCCAAACCGAGGTAGCCCTCTATCAAAATTATAACTTCCACCAACCACATCCACTTTCTAATGCAAACTAAGGTAGACCCATTTACTAAAGCATCATTCCTATCAACCTTGTTTTCCTTCTAATCAAAATTGGGGTAGATCCCCATTATTGCAGCATCATTAATCAATGATCATAATTAGGACAACCCCTTTAACTTGATTGATTTCTAGATTAATGGTCTAACATTTCAAAAGCTTATCCTTGAAGTTCTCAATGTATTAACTATCGCCTTTTAGAAAGGATTTAGCCACTCTTGCCACATTGAGGTTCAATATAACATCAATCGATTGAATTGCTCCATTGTAAGTCAATATAGATGGCACCCCCACCATTTGTTCTCTTATCCGTTGCTTCTCACTTGTTGTTTCTTTGTTTGACCTTGAGGACAAGTACTTAACCACTTTCATTGTAGTTTTAGAATTTATGAAACAAAAGAAATCCAAAAAACAAAGAAGAAATGAAAAGGAAAGGAAAAAAATAAGAAAAAATCCTTTAAGACATGCATTGCATATTCTCAAGCACAAAAAGGAAAATTATCAATTATCAACACCCATTTTGTGCTATTTAGTATTTTTTATCTCTTTGCAACACTTCGATCTTTAAGCAATGCTTAAGCCAGCCTCTGTATCGACCTAAGGGTATTTTTGGGATTTTTGCTTCAAATTACCCAATTCACCCAATTGAACAAACAGGTACATACAACCCAAAATTTCAAATCCAACAATACTAAGATCACAGAAATCCGACATTGTTTACCCCTTCGTCTAGTTGTCTTAAGACTCGAAGCCAAAACCGATTCCGATTGTTTGATTGAGATCATTTTTATCCTGAACCTTATCTCACATCAAATTAGAAATCAAGTACCACAAGTACATAGAAACCCAAAATTTCAAACCCGACAATACCAAGATCATGCAAATCCAACACTATTTACCCCTTCGTTTTAAAACTAGAAATCAAAACTGATTTTGATCATTCGATCAAGAACATTTTTATCCTAGACCTTACTTCATATCAATTTAAAAATCCAATAGCATAAGTATGTAGATCCCAAAATTCCATATCCAACGATACCAAGATCACCCAAATCCAACAATGTTTACCAGCCCCTTCATCTTAGGACCTAAAGCTAGAACTGATTCTGATCTTCCGATCAAGATCATTTTGATTATAAACCTTATCTCACATCAAGTTCGAAATCTGATAGCACAGACATATAGAGCACAAAATTTTAAATCCGATGATACCAATATCACCCAAATCCGACACTGTTTACCCCTTCGTTTTAAGACTTGAAGTAGGAATCAATTCCGATCATCCAATTGGGATCATTTTGATCCTGAGCATTATCTCACATTAAGTTAGAAATCCAACACCATAGGTACGTAAAGTCCAAAATTCCAAATTTGACAATATCAAAATTGCCAAAAACCGATACCATTTACCCTTTCATCTCAAGACCCGAGCTAAAACCGATTCCAATCATCTAATCGAGATCATTTTGATCATGAACCTTATCTCACATCAAGTTAGAAATTTGGTAGCACAGGCACATAAAACCCAAAATTTAGAATCCAATGATACCAAGATCACCCATATCTGACAATATTTACCACTTTATTTGAAAACCTTAAGCCTGAATCGGTTCTGATGTCTGGTTTGGCCATCCATATGACGGATCCTAACCCTTCCAACAGTGGTATCAAAACACTAGGTTCAACCCTTGGACTAAATCAAACCATGTTTGAACCCAAACTCAAATTGGCAAGAACTAGTCTAGCTGATTTGAGCAATTAGAAGAAATCTTTGAGGATTCGGTTCTCAGAGTGGGCCAATGATTTAAATTTTTTTATAGATATATTTTGATATATTATGGATACTTGAAATCTTGAGCTGAAAAGTGTGATAGAGATCAAACTCTTGATGGTGACAAGATTTGTGCACACCGAATTTATTAATTTGATTATGTGGTATGTAATTAAATATTTTTCTTTTCTAAAAAGAATGTATTAGCTTTTTCTGATATAAGTAATAGGAATTAGGATTTTTCTACTTTTTACATCAAAGAAATCATCAGAGATTGCCGAGAAGACAGAGATTGTAAATGGAGATCGATATGCAAATTGCAGTTTCATAGGGATGCAGTTTTTGTCTAGATTGGATTCGGATCATCACACTATCAACCCTAGCCATTTAATTTTGACTATATGCTATTTATTTGTTGATATGATTGTGAATGATAACTGAGAATTTCAGATCATTACCTATGTGAGTTGATGCATGTATTGGACACCAAACCCTAGGCCGATCTAACCTAGTTTTGGTCCAATCTTGTTGGGCCGAAATTATGGTTCTTTGGGGTCTGATCACATCCCCTTGGATCAATGTTTAAGTGACCCAAAATCGATTTTAGGCCAAGGGTTGGATGGCCCATTGCATGGACCAATTCGACCCATACTTGAAAATCCCTTTTATGTTAGATTAAACCAAGACTAGCCCACTTCAACATGGACTGCTATATGGGCCAAACTGCTTTTTGCATAGGGGGTCTTCTTTCTTGGTAATTTTGTGGGTATTTTGGACTACATGGACTGCTATATGGGCCAAACTCCATCATCTAACTCAATGGTTAAGGGGGTATTTGTATGTAAAAGTTCAAAAGGGCCTCTGTTACAAAAAACTATAGGGGGTCATTGACCCCATAGTATAGGGGGTCTTTGTAATTTACCCTAAAAATGTTTGAATCCCAATGAAATATATTCCAATCATACTAAAATCTACCTTGTCTTGTGCAATCCAAAGAAATCATATGGAGACTTTTTTGTCTTCTTTGAAAGTCCAATTCAAAATTGGTTTCAATCTTATGACACATCTTACTTTTTTCTCAATTAAAGACTAGACCTTAATGCATGTAAACAAACACTTTTTTGTTTGATCTATAATCTTTGGCAAGATTATAGATTATTTTTTATCATTACTTGTATAATGGCCTATGCGATGCATGGGATATTTGAATGATACCACAACCAGATATAGATCTTAACCAAGTTAGGTATAGTCACTTGCTTGATTCTTCACAGCTTGTGTTAGTGCCAATTTGTTTGGTTGTCCCAAAATGAAATCATACTTCAATTACTTCATCCTAATTGAGTGTGAGTGGAAATGTTAAGAAAACAAAACCGACTTAAAACGTGATCAAGGATTCCACTTGACATATATTGTAATGTGTGTGTATATAAATTCACAAAAAGCTCCATATTGCAACATTAGCACAATTGATTAGAGGGTTGGGGAACCAACCATAATGTTGCATGCCAATCATAAATTAAAATCCAAGGATTGATCCTAGTTGGAATGGTGTGACATAGATTCAATTCAATTAAAGAATCTAATAGCAGGGGGTTTGCTCTCAACTTTCTAGTGCAGGATGTTGAAACCAAACCTAGAGGGTGCCAAAAACAAACCAATACGAGGGTTTTGCTCTTAGCTTGCAAGTGCAGGATGTTGAAAGCAAACAACTTGGATCTTCATGTAGAACAAGCACTAAGTTTTGGTATTTTTAGGGTGTCTTTCGTTAATGGTTAAGAAAATTAGGTGTGTGAGAACTTATAAATTACAAAACACTAGAAAAATGCTTAGAAATTACAAATACAAATTTGATTTGGGCAAATGTAAGCCTGTTAAAGACACTGGATTAAGCACTAAATTAAACTAAAGCATGATGTGAAACCAAAACTCGTAGTGCATTTTCAGAGCTTAAAAGAGAAAGAGATAATAGAACTTTGCAATTGTGATAAAGATGATATTGAGTACGATTTTGGCATATATTATTGTTGAAACTTCTTGAGATGAAAGGCAAAAGACTGAGTATGAATGTATGGTCGAAAATGAAGAGCAAAAACACTTGAAACTTCATTACTTCCAAGTGTCTAAAAACCTAAACTATTTTTGTTCACATATTTTTCCAATCAATCACCTAGAGGTGTAAATTGGACCATGCTAGACCGGCACGACAGGACCCACATGTGCCCCGTGCAAAGTGCAGGCCGTGATGTGTCAGCCTGTGGGTCGAGTTAGGTTGTGCTTCCCTCCCCTAGGATATTTAGGGAGGGCCGGCCCAACACGGCCCATGGCCTGAGCTCGTGTGGGCCCATGTCGTGTTGTGCTATGAGTTGAGCCTTGAGCCAGGCCAGGCCAAGTCAAGTTTTTTAAAATTTTTTTAAAAATGAATGAAAATTTTAACATAAATTAAAAAATATATACAAAAAATTAAAAAGATCTTAAAATTTTATTTTATATGAATTTTGATGTATATAATTGTTTATATATGCAATAGTATAATAAAATTGAAAATAAAACTACATATTAATATATTTTATAATTATTGTTGATGATGCACAATCCGGCCGGTCTTAGCGGTCAACGATCTCGCCTCTGAACTGAGTGGCAGGGGACCTGAAACAGAGGGGGTAAAGAAGCTCCGGGGAGAACCCGGCATAAGGGCTCCAAAGCTCAAGTTAGAATCTTTCAAAGGCAAGATAAGCCAGATAGCGCAAAGTTAGCATACCTCGTTCTTGGGGGTAGGGAGCCTTTTATAACCACCTCGCGCACTCACTTCCAGGCTTCTGTCAGATCGGGCATGATTATCTCTGAGCTCCTGCCAGTTCGGATGTCATCCCCTCTGGCCGGACAGAACCGCCACTGCTCCTTTTGTCGGAGCCGTCTCTGCGGCTGGTGACGACGGTGGCAGGTGGCGATGGCAGGAGGCCGTTTGAAGTGCGGCTGTCAGGCGTCAGATCCCAAATCAGTCAGGTGCGCTGCCCTTGGATACGGACGTCCTCGGTGTCAGGTACGTTTGGCCAGTCTGGTGTTTCGGAAGCGAAGTGCTGGAGTGGCGAGCGAGGTCTTGAGTTCGGTTTGGGGAGTGTTCCGAGCTGCCATGGGCCAGCTCGGGTCACGGCTTTGTGAGGCTCAGGACCCGAGATAGTTCGGGCTCCTTGCAGGGAGCTCGGGTTCTTAGTAGGGAGCTCGGACTCCCAGTAGGGAGCTCGGGTATTGGTGGAGTTCGGACGGTAGTGAGCTTGGACTTTCGGTGCTCGTTTTGGGAGCTCTGCTGCCCCGAGTTGCTTGCTTTTGCCACGTGTCAGGTGATTGCGAGGTCGGGCCAAATTTCCCTTCATCAATTGTCATGCCGTCGGTTGGGCCATGTAGGCTACAGGCGGTATGGCCTACTCAACCGTGTCGGGCTGGCTCAAAATCATGCTAGACCA
This sequence comes from Nelumbo nucifera, assembly GCF_055504915.1. Classification (NCBI taxonomy): domain Eukaryota; kingdom Viridiplantae; phylum Streptophyta; class Magnoliopsida; order Proteales; family Nelumbonaceae; genus Nelumbo; species Nelumbo nucifera. The sequence goes on along the minus strand of NC_142653.1, from coordinate 45,275,594 downwards.
TGCTGGACCGCAAGCGGCATAACCCGATTTATACCTCTACAATCACCCCTTATTGTTGGTTTTTAAGAAAATAAATTAATAAACACAGTTACGATTACTAGAGTAAAGCATATAAATGGTATGTATAACAAGAACATTTTATAGATGAAGTAACAAACAAGCTTTTACATCTCGACCCTGAGTCTATAACCCTTTGAACTTCAGTATAGGAAAACTCTCCTTGCAGATGCTCCGATCAATAGTTCCCGCCTATCTCCTTCCCTCCCACTCAGAACCTACCATCTTATTCTCTTCAGCTAAGTACTTCTTTGTTTGTTTGCCTGCATCAAAATACCTCCTCTCCTCGCACACTCTTCTCCGCAGTCCGTCCTAACAACCTTAGGTCCCTCATAGGGTTCCCGTTGGGGCATAGCTACTAGCCAAACCTCACCCCATAACATCCCTTCCAACCACAATTACCACTGTTACCTCCTAACCCTCACTATTACTTGCTAACTCCCACCACTACTACCTTTTTACTGATGCCTACCCTACTACTGTTACACTTTAACCTTAATTGTCACTATTACATCTTCACGTGAACATTTACTATTCCAATAAATGTCTCTAAGAGGTAAGGAAGTCATTAACACACCAGAACCTGCACATGCATCGGAGGACTTCGAGACACTCTTTGCGCATGTAGTAAATGTGGGATATGATGCCCAACCCCCATCTTTGAGCCAATCGATGAAGCAATCCAAGTCATCAGCTTAACATTAAAGGGGCGCATCTTCCCATGCCAACAAGTGATTGAAGAGGCTCTAGCTAACCATGTTCGGGTGCAATGGAAAGTAACAACTACTGTAAATATTCATTTTCTCGAATGTGGTAGCCTAGAGTTTTCATTTTCTAACCATAACGATAGGCTTACAGCCCTGAAAGGAGGCCCCTGGTTTTTCCAGTCTAGTTGGATACTATTAGAAGAATGGCATGATTCTAGTACTGACATGGTGGAAAAGGTCTGGTCACAAAGAGTCTGGTTACAAATTCATATGACTCCACAAGCCATGGTAGAAGAGGGAAGAGTATGCTTTCTTGCCAGCTTGGCAAGCTCTATTGTTCCAAATCAAGATAAAACACCCATTGGTCACCTAATACGTGGCTTGTATGTTTGAAAGAAAATCATCGTCGACCTTCAGCGTCCCTTGCTTATAGGTTGGTTCATATTCTATCGTGGGAAGCTAGTCTAGCTAAGGTTTTGCTATGAGCAACTTCGCTGTATCTATGCTAATTGTGGCCTAATTGGACATGTGTGGAACAATTGTAAATGTTTGGATCACTCTATACCAGATTATCGTCAATACCTTGAAAATCAAAGTATCGACTTCCCGGGTGAATGGCTCCGTGCCGAATTCAAGCTTGGAAAGCCTTTCAATCTCCCAGTATACTCACCATTAAGTATCAATACATCGGATGCATGCAAAGTGCGGCACAATGAGCAGGGATCAAATGAAGATTCTAAGGATGGTTTAGGTGGCCGGAAAAGACATTGCATCAAGCCTTCATGCGACTTTTTGGTGGTGGTCTCCAGCAACTCACTGGCACCCATGCGACAAGATCCCGTCATGTTGAATCCTTCATAAAAGATGCCTTCCCACCAGTCGACACGTGGCTCTCATGCAACGTCATGCACCATGCATGCATTGCACCTTAAGAGCCAGCCCGTGCCACATAACTTCCATGCACAACAACAATTTAGCTCTTGGACCGAAGGATAGAAGCTAGCACTGACAGCTCATTATCTTACTAAAACTGGAGGGTTAGGAACCATCGACTTACTAGTAAAAAGAGGCATGGCAAACCAAAAACATACCACCTTGATCTTTCCCCCAACACCTTGCTTGCCATCAAGAATGGACACGTGTCTGATTTCTTCACTAGCCAAGTCCTACCTCCTGAGTGTCTTTTAACCTGAACCACATTGTTACACCCGACCCACACCCATCTATCTGCCAACACAAGTGCTTGACAATCCTCCAACAGATTATCACCCTTGGACTCCCCCCTCCACTCGGATAGGTCACCCGCTCACAACATGGCAGCAACTACGCTCCCAATGGAACCCGAAATGGAGGACCAGGAAGCTCTAGAGCATCCTCTCAATCTACTAGTCTTTCTCAGTCCAGCTTCTTCAACAAGTACATCTTAACACCATCATCGCTTTTTTACTTGATCTCTTATTGAAATACTATGTTTTTTATCTACCCGCCATTATGAAGATTATTTCTTGGAATATTCGGGGGGCAAATGATCAAAAGAAAATAAGAGAGCTTTGTGTAAACATGAGAAGCATTAACTACTATTTTTATCAGAAACAAAGCTATCCACAAGAAAAAACTCCTCATTGGCCAAAAAATTGGGGTTCACTCAGTTCATACTCCACGAAGCTTTAGGACTCTCTGGAGGACTTCTATGTTGCTGGTCAGATTCTCTAAAAATTAACACACTACACGTGAGCAATCACTAAATTTGCCTAGAAGTGAACAATTACCCACCCAACAATCCCTAGCAGCTTTTGTTGTTCTACGGCTACCCAGTTTGTCACCTATAGAAGAATCTATGGTTGTAGTTAGCACAAATGCAAGTAAATGTTAGTCTGCCTTGGCTTTTGATAGGGGATATTAATGACATCTATAAATCTGAAGATCATAAGTCATATAGAAATAACAAGCCCTTCCTCTCTAAACATATGCAAAACTTCATAAAAAACTTTAACTTGGTCAACTTTGAGTCTGCAGGGCCTCCTTTCACATGGACCAATGGCTAATAGGGCATAGCAAAAGTGCTGGAAAGATTGGATAGAAACCTAGCTGTCCCATCCTGGTGCTATCTCCATCAACATTGAACCAGTTTCCCCCCAAAGAAAACCCCATTTTCACTTCTTGCCTTTTTGGACAGACAACCCACAATGCAAGCAAATTATCTTGGACCTATGGAGCCAACATATACAAGGTTCTCCTACCCATAAAATTGTCACAAAGTTGAAATTGTGTACTCTCAAATCCTGGAATAAAAGTCACTTTGGTCAAATCCAAAATCACATTCAAAGGCTGGTTGACCAAATTTCATCCCTCCAAATGAATATTACGGATGCAAACCTTTAAAATCAGCTCCATTCATTCACTCACAGGCCAGTACCACTGTTGGCTCTTAAAAGAATAGCATATGTGGAAAATCAAATCTCGAGAGCTATGGCTACAGGAGGGTGATAGAAATACAAAATACTTCCACCACATGGAAAATTTCAAAAACACAAAAAACAATTTAGTATGGTTAAAATCTCTAGATGGCTCTTGGTCATCTAACCGTTCCTAGATTGCACAAGTGTTCAAACAATCAGTCCTAGAGATTGGGGGTCAACAGGAGGTTTTCGATCCATGCATATTGGACATTGTTTCACTCCCCAACCTATCTTCATCTCAAAAAGACTCACTATTGCTCCCTCCCACATTAGAAGAAATCATTGTGGTGGTTAAACAATTGCACCCTCATAAAGCACCTGGACTTGATGGATTTACTCCTTATTTCTACCAATACTTCTAGGATCTGATTGGCTCAAATATTTTTGCCATGGTACTTAAATTTTTTGATACAGAGTTCCTGTCAAAATAAATCAATAATACAAATTTAGTCTTTATGCCCAAAAACAATCAACCAGTGGATGCTTCAAGCTACCGTCCCATTAGTTTATGTAATGTGCTTTACAAAATAATTACCAAATGGATGGTACTCTACCTCCAACCTGTATTACAAGAACTGATATCTCCATTCCAGTCAGGTTTCCTCAAAGGAAGGCAGATTACAAATTACATTCTACTGGTGAAGGAGATCCTTCACAAATTAAAGATCCAAAAGAAAGGTCAAGGTTTCATTGCCATAAAGCTAGATATGTCTAAAGATTTTGACAAAATGGGCTAGCTATTTCTATATCATGTTCCACAAAAGATGGAATTCCCCACGAAATGGTGCAACATGATCCATTAGTGTATATCTACTGCCTCCTTTTCAATCAAAATTGCAGGGGAATCTCATGATCACTTCCATTTGAGTCGTGGTGTCAGGCAAGGGAATCCGATCTCCCCATATCTATTTATCATAGGCATGGAGGTACTCACTCAACTCTTGAATCAAGCCTCACTTTTAGGACAGGTTGAGGGAGTAAGAATTAGTCGTAATGGTGCTCCTATCACTCATCTCCTTTTTTTGTAGATGATTGCATTCTTTTCTGCAAAGCTAACATAGCTCAGGTTAAAACTCTAGTTAATGTTCTAAAAAACTTTTTGAAAATATGTAGGGACAAAAAATTAACTACTCCAAGTCAAGTATCTACACTAACAAGAATGTTCCCTGTCAGCACCACAAATTTCTCTCTCACATTCTGCAGATAAAGAAACCACTCATTGGTACCAAATACCTTGGAGTACAGGTGGGATCAAACACTTAGCTTTGTTGATCACATAAGGCGATAATCGATAGGGTATCTTCGAAGATAAACTCTTAGAGTTCTAAACTTCTTTCACAAGTTGGTAGAGTCACTCTTATCAAGTCTGTCCTCTATTCCATTCCAATCTATTCTATGTCAACATCATTTTTCCGAGAGCAGTAGCCTCCAAGCTAGGTAGAATGACAAGGTTGTTTTGGTGGGGAGATATCGCCAGTGCTTCTAGACACACTATTCCTTGGAGTAAGATATGTCAACCTAAAGACCAAGGAGGCTTGGGTTTTAGAACTTATGGTTCTATGAACCAAGCTATGTTTGGAAAGCAAATACGGAGACTACTAACGGACAAGAGAGCCTTTTGGAGTAAACAGATCAAATTCAAATACTTCCCACACACCTCCTTTTTTGCATAAAAAAAGGTCGACGCAGTTCTCAATGATGGCAACAAGCTCACCAATTATTACCATTGTTGCATTCAAATTTGTTGTGGTCTATTAAGGATGGCTCAGAAGTCTCTGCAACTTCAGACCCTTGGGTCCCATCATTACCTGGACACATACCACATCTTAACGCATCATCTTCCTAAAATCAAGTGTCTAACCTAAAGGTCTCAGAGCTACTTAACCCTGAAGGCTCATGGAACTTCTCCAAACTCCAACAACTCTTTCGGGAGTCTACCATCCAACATATCATTGCAATCCATCCAGAGCCAAACAAATCCACCAACCTACTTATCTGGAAAGATAATGCTTCATGTATTTATATAGGAAAATCAGCTTTCCACTTCTTATCCTCATTAGGTGCTTCAAGTTTGGTTACCTATTTTAACTGGAAGTTAATCTGGAAGCTCAAGATTCCATTCAGGTTCCAAGTCTTCCTTTGGAAAATCCTTTGGGACGGATTGCTCACAAAAAGCAAGTGTGTTTGGCTCTGTGAATCAGACAAACTTTGTGTATTTTGCAAGGTTCACGAAGAGTTGATTCATCATCTGCTCTTTCAATGCCCATTTGCGTAAGCTATATGGTGTGGGGCCCAAATTGGTTTAAATCCTTCATCCATACCTCATCTTCCCATCCAAACCATCATTACAGAATGGTACACTTCATTGTGTCAAAACCTAGGCAAACAACAAGCTCTAATAAGCCTCTGCAAATTTGCATTGATTATTTACCATATATGGAAAGCTAGAAATAAGTGGATTTATGAGAACATTAGACACGAACCCACATAGGTATTAAAGCAGTGGGCAATTTCTCTATTGAATATCCACTATCTCGACCTCATCCGTTACATCATAGTAATAGGCCATCCTTATTTACTGATGGTTCCTTTGATCTAGTTTCAGGCTATGCAGGACGAGGGTTCATCCTCCAACATGCCAATGAACAGTACATCATTGCAGAAGGCAAGCCTTGTTGGGCACTCAACAACTATGATGCTGAAATTTTTTAGCCTTGTTAAGAGGGCTTCAAGTGGCCTCCACAAAAGGAATATCACATCTTTTGGTATATATAGATAATGCAACATTAGTTGAATTTGCAAATACAGACCAAGTAACTCAATGGTTTCGAGCTGCTGCATATAAGCATCTTAGAAGACTAATATCCTCTTTTGAATCAATATGTTTTGTATATAATACCTAGATATTACAATCAAGTAGCCCACCTTTTTGCTTATATATCATGTAAAGGCCAACTTAACCTACACTACAACACCTCAAATCCTAATCATGTAAGCTTTTCTATATGAAATGAATGGAGAATCTTTTTTTTAAATTAAAATGGTATAATAAATATTGAGGGAAATTTTGGAAATAAAAATAAGAGTTTTCAAGACAAAAACTAATGAACTTTTAAACAATGTAAAGCAAATAAAAATTATAGTGAGGGGTAATTTTGAAAATTAAAATCAGGGAGTTTTGATGAATGCCCCATTTTTATTAATGGTCAATAGAATTAGAATTTTACTATCTAATCCTAAGGATGGCAATTTTTACGTTATTTAGTGGGTACCCACCCCAATGTTTTTTTTTTTTTTCCTTCAACGAGGGTTTTGTTGTAGGGACAACTTTTGGGATTTTACAATTCATATGGGTTTGAGTAGGGTACGATATTAGACTAAATCCAACCCTTTTTAACCTACGTATTGTTGGAAAGCATATAAACTTTATGTATTAGATATTGAATTTAATAATATTTAGAATTTTATGTGAATGCATTATTGCTAGTTTATATGTTTTTTATATATCTTAATCATATAATTACAATTTGTTTTTGTTTGTTTGTGTTATTTTATTTATTTGTTGTTTATATATAATACAAAATAATAGGAAATTAAATGCACATTTTAAGGCCAACCCGCCCCTACCATTGAATATAAGAGGGTAAAAGCCGGAGAGGGTTTTGCATTTGTTTATATGAAAAAGGGTTTAGATTCTAAATATCCAAGCCGGTATGAGTTTTGGTGCGGGTACGGATCGGAAGGTTTGGGGAAGCGGGTAGTCTACAATTTACATAATCCTAACCCGCCTCGTGCTGAAGAGAGGGAAACCCTAATCTTTCATTCGATCTCTTTTTTCTTTCTTAGGCAATGCATGGTAGTTGGAATTTTCAAGTCTCCATAGCAGGCCATCTTGTAACAGCAGCCCGTTAATAGTTTCTACATCTCAAGATCCAACAGCTGGTGGAGGGCAAAGGGCAGCGGTAGTGGCAGCCAACGCCCAAGTCTCGGCGGTGGTCTTCAGAAGAAGTAGAAGTAGAAGGTAGCAGACGGTATAACTTCTTGTCCTGTTCCTATACTTTGTTCCCTTTTTTGTGGATTTGGAATTCTAGATCATAGGTGGTATGTGTGACTTGCATCTCTTATAGTCTCTTGATGGGTTATCTTTTACTTGATTGCTTTGGGTTAGCTTCCTTCACCATCTCTCGATTCTTGGGAGAAATTTCTGTGTTTGACGAATTAGTAATATATAATAAAGTTAGATTTTGATTGGTATGTGTTTGAAGAATCGCTAATGGCCTTGTGTTCTGGGAAATTCTTATGGTATACATGTACATAAGAGTGACCGATCCTTTATGGTTGTGACAAGGCTTAGGCGATGATGCTACTACTTGTACAAAAGAAAATACCAGAAATCACCCAACTTGATTCACTCGGCCTATCGGCTTCTTTTTTTTTTAACTTGGTTTTATTAATTTTAAATAATTAAAAATTAAAGTTGCGTCTTAAAAGTAAAATAAAAGTTCAAAATTTATAATCCTTATGGTGCTTTGTTTTTCTCTTTCTTTGTAATTATAGCTGGGCTATGTAAATTTGATTTTTAATATTATCTCTCTTGCTCTGCAAATCTATCTGATGTGAGTGATGCTCACTCTTTGATATTTTATGTGTTTTTTTTCTTTGTAATTGTATTTTCTCGTTTCTCTCCACCCGGTCGACTGGCAGAAGATTAAACCCCAACAGGTTCTGACCTAGATTGGAGAGTATGGGTGTGGAATTGGCAACTGACAGACCTGGATTCTACGAAATGGTAGATGTTGATGTTAGTGATTCGGAGCTGGTCTACCATGTCCGTGATGCCCTAAAATCAGTATCCCAAGTAAGTATCTTAGATTATACATAATTGACACTTCTTATTTATTTATTTTTAACATTTCCCCCTCTGATGGCAAAGCTTGAGCTTTAATTATCACCAATTCATTGATCAAAAAAAAAATTATCACCAATTCACAATTATTGAGCATTTTTCCATAACAGGGATTGACTAAACTGGAGAACCGCAATCTATGTTTTCATTCTTAGTTACCTCTTATCTTTTGTGATATCAGTCTTACATGGTCAGTTAAATTGGTTCTGATTCTTTGGTACTTGAATTTTGATTCTTAGGTTAATAACAGCTAATAGGTCACCCCAACAACCCAAAGTACATCAGGTTACAACTTTGCCCAAAACAAACTAGGTCTGGAACTCCTTGTTTTGCCAAAGCATCTGCCAAGCCATTTGCAGTTCTTCTTATCTAGCTAAAAATAGAATTGAACCTATTTGCTAGGATATCAATTTCCCTGAAAGCATGTCTGTATTGCCAAGGAGATGATCTGAACTTATTGGACCAAGAGATGACTAACTGTGAATCTCCTACTTCCAATTCCCTTACTCCAAGTTGTACTGCAAGCCTCAATCCTTGTAAAAGAGCCACAATCTCAGCCTGTACTGAATCTCCAAAATCAATTGGTCCTGGAAATAGGGTCATTACCACTCTGGTGGTTTCTAAAATCACCTCATGTTCCTATGAATCCTACCCTTCCTGAATTACCCAACGAGCTACCATCAAAGTTCAACTTTAACTTGTTAGTAGTTGGAGGTTTCCAACCATTCTTACACTTTCTGCTAGTCTAATTGTTTTTGCCACTTCGGCCAGGATCAAATTATGTCATTTGTTGAGAATTCTTGAAAAAGGTCCAAGGTTTTTACCCAATGTACTGTTCTCACTATTATGACTTCAATCAGTTCCTCCTTTGAAAAGATTCTCTAATTTCTTTCTTTCCAAGTTTCCATACAGGCCATACCAACCCTGCTCTTGCTGCCTTCTACATAACTCTTGCTCTCTTGTTTTGTTGCCTTAAGAAACCGGGGTTGAACAAACCTACCACATCTTGTGGGGTACCTGTCTGCAACCATAGAGAGAACAGATGCATTTCCAAATACAAGACAAAGGGGGGGCAGGAGAATAATAAGAGGAAGGGTCTCACCACTTTTTTTGCAAAGGATACACACATGGGGAGAGACGAGGGAGGCACTTATTTGGCCTTCTTTTCTATAGCACATCACATGTGTTGATCTTCCCAAGGAGCACTTACCCGTAAGGGTTATGGCAAGACAAGAAAGTTAAAAATGGAGACAAGAGAATGGGCCATTTGGCAAGGGGAACCAAATTCTTCAATTTGGAGAGTTAGGTTCCAAAAAAAACATTTTTTTTTATAATTGTCCAAGAAAACATCTTCCAGCTATGACAGTAAGAGAACATGGGAGTCACACTCATTATCTCTTCAACCCCTCCTAAAACCAAAGTCCCAATTTAGACCAAGTTCTGAGAGTAAACCAATTTTAGAATCAGTGTTTTAAAAGGCATGGGAAGTGTACGTCTGGAGGTGCGCCTCCAAGCGAGGCGCTCCCAAAACGCTCTGAGGCGTATGCCAGAGGCACTGACACCTCTGAGGCGTACGCCTCTTGTGCTTTTTTCATGAGGCATGCTAGAGGCGTACGCTTCATGTGCCTCATGCACATCTGATATAAACAAAAAAAAGAAAAAAGGAAAAAAAAAGGAAAGGAAAGGAAAGGAAAAGAAAGGGAAGGGAAAGAAAAAGAAAGAGAAGAAAAAAAGAGAAAAGGAAAGAAAAGGGAAGGGAAGGGAAGGGAAGAAAATGTAAGGGGAAAGAAAGTGGTTTGCCCCCTGCCCCTTCGGTTGGGTGGCGAAGCCCCCCAGACCCCCCACCCCCTTTTCGATGCAGCCCAATTTGTTTTTTTTTTTTTTTTTTTGAGTTAGGGGGGTCTTGCTTATTAAAAATAAAGAAAAAATGAGGTCCCCCCTTTCTCTTCATCCTCCTCCTAACCCCCCTCCTCTTAAGGAGGCTTACGCCTCTTGCGTTCTGAACTATGCCTCACGCCTCTAGGTAGTGGAACGCCTCGCGTCACGCCTCCGCATTTTAAAACATTGTTTTAGATATAGGTTTGACCTTATTAGACAAAGAGTATAGTAAGGGAAATTGCAGATTAAGGGGCAAATCCCCAATCCAAAGATCCTCCCAAAATAAAACTCTATCATCCACATCAAAACAAGTGAAGTTCAGAAAGGTTAGTAATACCTCTATTATTGCTTTCAAAGGAGATCTTGAAGAAGCATGAAGTGCCAAACTTACATCCCAGCCATTTATTTATTTTTTTGGTGAATATGAATTTATAATATTTAGGTGTAGAATTATACATCCCAGCCATTTAATGTCACACCATGAATGCTTCCAATGACCTTGTGCACTTGTGCCACAATCTATCTCTTTTTAGAGGAAATCTTCAAAGCCATTTTCCTAGCAAAACTGTATTCCCCTTAGTCAGATTCCCAATACCAAGTCCTCTCAATTCTTTAGGTTTGCATTCCTGTTTCCATTTGGCAAGATGATCTCTTCTTTCATTACCTGGTTCCCTATTCCCATAAGAAATCTCTCATAATTTTTACCAAAATCTTTGCAATTGTGACTGGTATTCTTAAGGTGGATAGGAAGTAGGTAGGTAAGTTGGCTAAGGTGGATCTGATCAGAGTAATTCTTCCTCCCATAGAGATGTAATTTCTCTTCTATAAAACTAATTTCTCTGTGAACCTTTCTACTACCGGTTTCCAAAAGTTTTCTGACCTAGGGTTGGCCCCCAATGGCATACCAAGATACTCTAGGAGCCATCTCCTAACCTCATAGCCCAGTATTTATGACACCACTTGAATATCTTGTTCTCCTATATTATATACAGTAGATATCTTATATATTCTGTTTTTTGTATTCTTGTCTTTTTTTTCCTGCTTCTGTCTTATCTGCTTACATAGCATGTTGTCTTTAAAGATTTTATTCGATACATCACTTCATCTAGTTGGTTCATTTTCTATCTCGGAGACTGCGAAGTAAAGCCATTGCTATGCTATTTGTCAACTTGTACTGAGATTATGATCTAGGAAACCATAATAGCAATTAACATGATACATGCAATCTAAGTAATTTATTTTCTTGGTAATCTGCATGGTTCTTGATGAATTTGTGATAAGCATATCAGTGAGTTAATGGTTTTTCAGTTTCCTTAATATCTGGTTTAATGTTATAGGGTGATAGTGATCATTATAACCAGCTGATTGCGGTTATGCACTATACTGGACGTCTTGCTCCTGATGAGGTGGCAATGCTTGTGGTAGGTTACATTTTTGGGTTTCATATGTTTTGCTGGATGCATCATAACTGATGATATTGCAATTGTTTTATCATTTTATTTTATTTATAACTAAAGATCTGATTATTATTGCTGTGTTTTCCCCATATGTGTATTCCAGACAAGTTTAAAGGCATTGTCAGGATCTATCTCTTACATTGACATCATTCACCATGAATCTCTTCTCTCATCTGTAAGTGTGTACATATTTATTTATATATCTACTTCTTGTATTTGTAACTGTTCATGAATGTTTTCTCACTCGGTTACATTTCAGATTTTTGG